>NC_086320.1:293611856-293911856 GCF_036172605.1 Pelobates fuscus | reverse complement strand
CGTGCGCCAGGCATTGTCTTTACGCGCCTGTAGGCTAAACGGGTGGCCCCACTTGTATGGGATCCTTCTGTCTTGTAGCAAGCGGGTAAGCGGCTTCAAAGCACGACGCGCTTCCAGCGTCAGGGGTGAGAGGTCTTGAAATAGAGATACCTGCGAGTCCATGAAGGTAATGGTCTGCGGCCTGGCTGCTCGCATAATAGTCTCTTTCAGGTGGAAGGATAGCAGGCAGCATATAATGTCTCTAGGCAGACCGTCATTCCTCGGGGGTCGGAGGGCTCTATGGGCTCTTTCGATGTGGTAAGTGTCTGGAGCGTCGTCCCCCAGTATTTGTGTGAAGAGCCCGGACAGTATGGCCACGAGATCTTCCCCTACCTGTTCAGTCAGACCCCTGACGCGTATGTTGTTCTGGCGTCCGCGGTTATCCAGGTCCTCAACCTGTCTTCTCAAGTCCAGAAGGACCGTGCCCTGTCTGGAGGTGGCGTTATCCGCTGCCTGGGAGTGTTGGGAGGCCTGTAGGCAGTCTGCTTCCAACTCTGTTACTCGCTGCTCCAGGGCAGTGACATCTCTCCGCACCTCTTGAATCTCCTCCCTGATTGCTGTGCGCATTTCTCTCACCATGGCTGCCTTGTCAGCCTTAGTCAGCATGTTGGATGCTATGGCTGTTAGTTCCGCCGAGATTTGTGCCAGGGAGTCTGTTTGCAGAAATCCCGCCGTGGATTCAGCTGTGCTGCTGGCGCCCGGCGATTCCGGCGCCATCTTGTCCGCCGGCCGCATGGATTTGAAGCCGTCAGGGGTGGACAGGTATCCGTCCATAGGTCCGGCTTGTCGTTTCGGGGAGGTAGTCCCTGCGGGTCCAGGAGTCATCTGGCGCCTCGGTTTCCCCATTTTAGGCTGCAGGAGGGCTGTGAGTACTGTGCTTTGTGAGCCGGGTTTGCAGAGCCTCACGAGCGTGCGGCTTACTCCATGTCCGGTCGGCCACGCCCCCTCACCATTGATATTTTTATCTTACTAAAATTTTGTCGGTTTTCTCTTTCAATTTAGATTCTATATTTTTTTTAATTAAGTTAATTTCATTAATTCTTTTAAGTGATGCATTTATTTTGTTCATTCATTCTAATTTAGCTAGAAATGTGTAGAACTCTGAAAGATCTTTCCCTCTCTTCCGCTTAAGCAGAGAAACTTCCTTAATAAAATACCCTCTTAAATAGCTTTTCATTGAGCACCAAAGGGTTGTATCAGAGACTTCTCCATTATCGTTTAAGTCTAGGAAGTTCTCAGCAGTTGCTGTTAAATGGGCTTTTTTCTCATCTGAGGAAATAATGGATTTATTAAGTCTCCAATTATTTCTTAGCTTGTAATGAGGATTGTCTTTCAATTCGATTATTACTGGAGCATGATCCGTCCATGTAATATTACCAATTCTTGAATTTTTGCATCTATCTAGGGAATAACTAGACATTAATAAGTAATCAAACTCTAGAATAAGAGTTATGAGCATTGGATTAGAAAGTACAATCCTTAGCTTGGGGATGTTGTGTCCTCCAGATGTCATAAAGATTGTGTTTCCCCGAGCATGCTGAAAACTCCTCTGCTATACTTTTTAATCTTGAATCATAACTCTTTTCCTGTACACTCTTTTTATCTAATTCAAAATTGGGAATAGAATTTAGATCACCAACTATTATTGTAGTTCCACTAGCAAATATTTCTGTTCTTTCAATATTTGAGTTTAAAAACCTTAAAGGATGTTTGAATGGAGAATATAAGTTCACTATGGTAAATAGAACATCATTAATACGACATACTAATGCAATATATCTGCCCTCATTTTCAGATTCATGGTAAATATATTCAAATTTAAGTCTGGCTGAGAGTATCAAAGTAACCCCTATTTTATTTTTCTCTTTTAAGGATGATGTATAAATATAGGGATATTTCCCAAACTTCCAGAAACTAGGTTGATCCTGAGTCCAGTGGGTCTCCTGAAAAAGTGCTACATCATTTTTTTGTTTCAACAATAAATCATAAAGATAAGATCTCTTAGATGGAGAATTTAAACCCTGTGAATTAATCGATAAAAATTTAATGGACATCGATTAAAAACCTACCTACCCAACTCATACTCGAATAAATAGATTTGGGCAATTTCCCTGCACTGATCCTCTGCAAAACCCCACCATAGAAAATAACATTCATAACAAACATAAATAGACACATTACACATTCTCAGTTGAGTGTGCAAGTAGAGCTATAATAGCTCTTCCTGCAGCTTGAGCAGAAAAAATGCCCTATTCCACCAGGGCAGTTGCTGTGTCACACCTAGTGGACGAGTTGGTGGGAGTGAGAAGAAAAAAAAATCCAAAATAATAACTAAATGAATTCAACTTCAGCTTCGTAACATCTTATAAAGATAATTATATGTGACTAGAAAATAAAATCAAGGTTGATAATAGGAAAAATGAGCAGTGTCCTAGAAGCCTAATAATATCAGGCCGATAATTAAGACATGATCTCAAATAACATTATAGGTTCCTAAGTTTCAGCCCAATTCCTGTACAAATTCGTTATGAGTGTAAAGGCAGAAGAAAAAAAAGGTCCATCAACCCTATTATGTGCTATAAAATTAGGGATAGTGATTTAGCAAATCATCTTGTTAATCATACTGGCCTTGCTTTTAGGACAGGACTTAGAAGTTAGGACAAAACTTAAATATTTCTGTTTTCAGAAAGGTGAATTCTGCCTTTATTGTCTTTAGACAATTAAGACAATTAAGTGAAAATTTATTAGGTGAAGCATATAAAGTTCTATATATGCGAAACTGATTATTTAGAATTTGCATTTGATATATGAGTGTTCTTCGTACATCCTTTGTATTTAACAAAAACAGTATACATGTTGCAATGGTATAATAGTGCTAAATCCAGCAGGGCAGAAGAGAACCTTACGGAGCTCGTGAAAATTGCCCCTCAAGAGTTAAATATACACCAAGAAATATAGGCAAGAAAACAAACAGTCAGAAAAAGGGGAAAAGAAAAAAAAAGTTCTCCTTATCTTGTGATTGATTAGTCCTTCCAAAGACCCCAGGCAGTTAGTTTCTCGACTTGGTTTGGTTCCATAGCTGTATAAATTGTCTCTCCCAAAGCTCAAGTAAATCTCTCAATTACTTCCTCTGAGACTTCACTGGATCAAATAATGGAAGGAAATTCGACTGAATCTCTAAATTATATTTCCACGTCAAACCTTATTTTAGCTCTGGACAACCTCCATACTAAAATAAAGGCAGATCTAAATGACAATCTTCTGCAATTTAAAGAAATTTCACAGCCATCCAATCACAGTGCTCTGTGTCATTTTACACAGCGTGGGAAAGTTCTTTGGAATTTTCCCACGCTGTGTAAAATGACAAAGAGCACTCTGATTGGCTTAAACCAGCCAATCAGAGTGTTCTTAGCCTAATTGCAGGGCGTGGCAAGGCTTTATAAGCCTTCCCCCGCCCTGCAGAGCTCAGTCTGCGCGGAGCCCTCCATGGGTGAAGATGGATTTTTTTTTGCGCTGGTTTGCGTTCAGGGGTGGGGGCCGGGCGGGGACAATAGGTCCCCCCTTATTGTTATTTTTAGGGCCCCCACCCACCACTCAGGGTTGGGGGCCGGGCGGGGACAATAGGTCCCCCCTTATTGTTATTTTTAGGGCCCCCACCCACCACTCAGGGGTGGGGGCCGGGGGGGGGGGACAATAGGACAATAGGTCCCCCCCTTATTGTTATTTTTAGGGCCCCCACCCACCGCTCAGGGGTGGGGGCCGGGGGGGACAATAGGTCCCCCTTATTGTTATTTTTAGGGCCCCCACCCACTGCTCAACGGTGGGGGCCGGGGGGGGGACAATAGGTCCCCCTTATTGTTATTATTAGGGCCCCCACCCACAGCTCAGGGGTGGGGGCCGGGGGGGACAGTAGGTCCCTCCCTTATTGTTAAGTTTAGGTCCCCCACCCACCACTCAGGGGTGGGGGACGGGGGGAACAGTAGGTCCCCCTTATTGTTAATTTTAGGGCCCCTACCGACCGCTCAGGGGTGGGGGCCGGGGGGACAGTAAATTGGTGTTTAGGGCCCCCACCCACTGCTCAGGGGTGGGGCCGGGGGGGAGGACAATAGGTCCCCCCCTATTGGTATTAAGGGCCCCCACCCGCCGCTCAGGGGTGGGGGCCAGGGGGGAGGACAATAGGTCCTCCCCCCTTTTTTACTTTAGGGCCCACACCAGCTCAGGGAGGGGGGAGCCTTTTTTTTAACAGTGAGCAGGCTGCTTTTTTTAACAGTGAGCAGGCTGCTCACTGTTTAATAGACATGCCCCTACTCGCGGTATTGCGAGTAGGGGCACAATTTACTAATACTAAGTAATTTTTACTTAGTATTAGTAAATTTGGCCACAAACAAAAAAAAAATAGGTCACGGACCAAACATCGCATATGTTCGCCATCCGTGGCGAACGCGAACACGCTATGTTCGCCAGGAACTATTCGCTTGCGAACCGTTCGGGACATCACTAATTGCCACCTAGGTTTGCAAGTTACAATCTTGACACCAAAATAGGTGTGTTTGGTGGATATTTGAAGATTATATGTCAGCACTTCCCACTCTCCACACAAAGCTTTCTCTTCAATCACAGTGCATCTCAATTTTTTTGCCCTCAAGACTGACTACAATAACAGAAACATTGAATTTGCATGTTACCTTATCGAGACTGATTACAACAATAGAGGAAAATAACTGTTTATATGGTCCCTTATTTATCTCTGAATCATCTGTAATAGTTCTCTCACCTCAGGCCCATCAATAACTTACATTATGTTACGGTTGCCTCCAGGCTGGCTGGAAGTTGGACCGTAGAAAGGATGCTCCTAGCGCTCACCAAAGGATCATCAGCACCGTAGACACCATAACTACTGCGTAGCCACCATAAGTACTGCAGACTCTACGAACCACCGCTGCTGGGCTGGTATCTCGCCGTCTGCTCTGCGCCCTGGACCTACGACCAGGCTCCAGTAGGTGAACCTCTTCCTTCTGTAGAGCGAAGCAGGATCAGGAACAAGAGCTCTTACAAGAGCTCAGTAGCTAAGGGAGGATGAAGAGCATAGCAATCCCTGTAGTGATTATAGCTGTCCCCTACAAACATGAGTCAAGGCTGCAAGTTAGAGGGTCAGAAGAGGTCTGAGGTGCTGGCACACCCAGCCTGGTTTTTATTATGGTTGTGCACATACAGAACACACCCAGGGGGAGGCATAAAATAACCAATCAAATAACAGTACAACCCACACATCCCCTCCCCTCAGATAAGCAGTTAACATAATTATTACAGACAGTAAAAATACAGTTTTTACACATACACTGTAACTTTAAAACCATACATTCAATCTCCATAAAAATTACATATTTAGACTCAGCATACATCAAACATAAGCACTTCCAAATCACAGAAATCCCTCCAGTGGATGAAAAGTTAAGTGGAAGTACTTTATGTCTGACCGCAAGCACAATTTCCTGCCCAAAACAGTTCCATAGATTTGGGCTGTGCGGTCGGTCAATTTCATGCAGAAAAACGACTAAGTCCTATCTTCGAACGGGACTTAGTCTCTGGAGCTGCAAGTTCAGTATGGAAGAAGGTAAGGGTCAGCGGTGTTCGTGTATTTGCGCATCCGATTTTAGTTCCACAGAATCTTTAGCATACACCGCTGACCGCGTTCGAATGAACAAAGATGGCCGCCGCCACGTGTTCGACTGTCGAATGGCGGCCACCCAGCGGTCGGCAATTAAACTGCAGTAACCTCACAGCCTGGGAGGTAAATTGCCTGCATACTTTAACTTCTGGGTGGTCTGCCTGTGTGGTACTTGGTTCAGTAAGCCCTATTTACTGAACCAAGTGGGAGAAAGCCAGTAACAAGTTATTTTGCAGGTCTGGGGACATAGTCTTAAAAGGGCATTGCAAAGTCACAATATGTCCCCCAGATGGTTCTTAAAGGGCCATACACACCCAATAAAAGTTAATAAGTTTTCAGGGGCACAATCTGCCAGGGGCCATAGTCATGAGGAAGGAGGCTGGCAAATAGGCTTCTCCATAATCCAGGGAAGCAGGGCAATTTTCCATTTAAAAGGCCAGTTACAAATAGCAGTTTGTAACACATTATTTTAAAGAGTGAAACACAGGTTATATGTATAATATATACACAATAATGTTGTTATAAAGGTAGTAACCGCACATGACAATCCATACCCACCGATCTTTGAAGCTAAATTTTTTTAAATTAAGATCATGGCTTATTATGGCTAACTTATTGGTTTATGACATGTAAAACTATATTTTTTTGTAACACTGTTGGAATACTAAGCTTCTACCTCTTTGTATTTGCAGCCATTATGCCCTGTCTAGTAATATATGACTTGAAATTTTGAGTCTGGTTTTGCATTGCTTTTTCTACGCTACAATACTCATTAGCACCTTTGCTATTCTCAGTTGTTTTGTCATGCAAGCTTATTTAGATTTAATTTTAAAGACCTTTATTCCTTATTTCTGATGAAGGATTACAAAGCTATACACAACACCTGTTTCACAAAAAATAGTTATTGAAGATGATGGTGAATACAAAGATAATTCTGATAAAACTAGTGATACAGTACATTTACATGTGTTACCATTACAAGCAAAATACATAAGTAAAGAAAATTTGGACAATTATTATAAAATAAACTGATTAAATGTAATTATTATAGGAATTAAATCATATGTTTACGATTATACGAAAACAGATCATTTAAAAATATAAACAAAAGAAAAAAATTGTGTTAAAAGTAAATAGCAAAGAAACAATTTACTATAAATTACAAAATAAAAAGTGATAAATAACAAGGAAGACAAAAGGCAGGATGCGTTTAAATATATGTGAATATTACCAGAATTAGCAGAATAATAAAGACATTGTAGGGAGGTATAAAATAAAACTTTATGTCACGACTACTAGTGTGGTCCAGCACGCAGAAACTATGTAAACATATACATATACAAGAAAAGGAAAAATAAAAGGACAGAGCGTAAACCGGACCTTAGAATGGCCGGACTAATACACTAGAGACAGAGAATGGTCAAAGGGAAAGCCGAGGTCAAGGAAGCCAGAAAATACACAATACCGTTTACACAAGCCAAGTCAGGGAAACCAGCATTCATAATAACCAGGGAAAAGCCAAGATCAGGATACCAGGAAATCAGATTCACAAATATAAAACACTCTCAGGAAACCAGGAACAGGAAACCACGACAGGGCAAGGTACTGGGGTGAGTTAGGGATTTAAATATCCCTCTCTATGCTCTGATTGGTCAGAGGGCGACCTCTGACCCCAAAACGTGAGTGTGCGTTGACGTTGTGACGTCACGCACACGTTAGTATAATTTTCGGGGCAGAGCTAGAGATGGACGCGACCACGCGGTCAGCGCCATCTTGGATTTAGCCGCGATGCCCGGAAGACCTGGGGGAGCGGTTGCCGGCTCGCCGACGAGCAGGTAAGCTTGTGCTGTCGGCGAGGCTGTGAACAGTACCACCCACTCGAAGACCGCTCAGCGGGCGGGAAGGACCTGGCTTAAGAGGAAAGCGGTTGTGAAACGACCGGACAAGACGGGGCGCATGAACCCGGTCAGCAGGAACCCAACAACGTTCCTCGGGACCATAACCCTTCCAGTAAACAAGATAGTACAAGATACCTCTGGACATTTTGGAATCCATTATAGAACGAAGTTCGTACTCCTCCTGGTCACCCACTACCAAGGGCGGAGGAGGTGTGGATATTCTAGTGTATCGATTACAAGTAAGGGGCTTGAGTAAAGATACATGAAACAAATTGGCAATCCTCATATGAGCAGGAAGTGCCAAGGAATAGGTCACTGGATTGATACGTCGGATGACTCGAAAAGGACCTATGTACCGAGGGGCAAATTTCATGGAAGGAACCTTAAGTTTGATATGTCGTGTGGATAGCCACACCTTGTCACCTGGATGATAGACAGGATTGGCACCCCGTTTCTTGTCAGCTTGGACTTTCGCACGTATCGAAGCCTTTTGCAGAGCTGAATGAACGGAATCCCAAGTATCATGAATAGATTCTAAAAGGGTGTTTAAAGCAGGAATGTCCGTGTCTGAGAATTCAGAAGGGAAAACTGTGGGGTGATAACCCTGATTTACAAAAAATGGACTATGATTAGAAGATTCATGAGTCGCGTTGTTCCTGGCGAACTCAGCCATGGGTAAGAGTTCATACCAGTTAGACTGATTGGCATTGATAAAACAACGTAAATAGAATTCTAAAGACTGATTAGCCCTCTCTGCTGCTCCATTTGTTTGAGGATGATATGCTGACGAAAAGGAGAGTTCGATACCCAATTGTTTACAAAAGGAACGCCAAAACCTAGAAATAAATTGGGTACCTCTGTCAGACACTATGTTTTTGGGCACACCGTGCAACCGAAAGATCTCTCTCAAGAATATCTGAACGAGATCTTGAGCAGATGGTAATTTTTTAAGCGGAGTAAAATGTGCCACCTAGAGAATCTATCGATGACCATAAGGACTGTATTGAACCCGTTTGAACTGGGTAGATCCACAATGAAATCCATGGCTAAATGGGTCCATGGAGCATTAGGTATGGGCAGTGGTTGTAACAGTCCAGGAGGTGATCTAGGAGGAACTTTAGAAACGGCACATATTTGACATGCCCCCACATAATCTTTGATATCGTTCCTAAGAGTAGACCACCAAAACCTCCTGGAGATAGCAGAGAGGGTTTTATGGACTCCAGGATGACCTGCTGTGAGGTTATCATGGAATAAATCAAGTACCTTTTTTCTTAATGGAGGTGACACATACAGTTTATCCGGAGGTTTTCCCATGGGTGCCTGAGTTTGATCTGCTATTATGGCACAGAAGCGTGGAGAAGACACTTCGGAAACTGTGGTGGCAATGAGGCATTCTGGAGGTATGATTGGAAATATCTCTTGTTCAGGAACTTCATCTGTCTCAAACTGTCTAGAAAGTGCATCTGCCTTTGTGTTCTTAGTTCCAGGCCTATAAGTAATTACGAAATTGAATCGGGAGAGGAACAATGACCATCTAGCCTGACGAGAGGCCAATCTCTTAGCGTCCCCAATATAAGCCAAATTCTTATGATCGGTAAAGATCAAAAGTGGTTCTTTGGAACCTTCCAAGAGATGCCTCCATTCCTTAAGGGCAAATACAGTGGCCAAAAGTTCCCTATTCCCTATGTCATAGTTCTTCTCTGCAGGTGTGAGTTTGCGAGAGTAAAATCCACAGGGATGTAAAGGCGTATCAGGACTTTCTCTCTGAGACAGAATGGCTCCAACTCCTGTTTCTGACGCATCCACTTCTAGAATAAATGGCTTGGTTGGATCAGGATGGGTCAGGACAGGTGCTGAGGAAAATAAAGATTTTAACTGTTCAAATGCCTCTCTTGCTTCTTTGGGCCATGATATGCAATTTGCTCCTTTTTTTGGTTAGATTGGTTATAGGAGAAATTAAAGAAGAAAACCCCTTAATAAATTTGCGGTAGTAATTCGCAAAACCTATAAAGCGTTGTGTAGCTTTAAGGCCCTTGGGCAACGGCCACTGTAAGACTGCCTCCAGCTTGCAGGGATCCATCTGGAAACCAGACGGAGATATAACATATCCAAGGAATTTTATCTCCGTTTGGTCAAACTGGCATTTCTCCAGTTTACAGTAGAGACCGTTCTTTAACAGGGTTTTGAGTACTGCTCTCACATGTTCGTGATGTGTCTCTAGGTCTGGGGAATAGATGAGAATGTCTTCTAGGTACACTAGAACGAACATGTGGAGATACTCTCTTAGGACATTGTTAATAAAATCCTGGAATACCGCTGGAGCGTTGCATAATCCAAACGGCATAACCAGGTATTCGTAATGTCCCATTCTAGTATTAAATGCGGTCATCCACTCGTGACTGTCCTTAATCCTGACTAGGTTGTACACACTTCTGAGATCGAGCTTAGTGAAGACTCGAGCTCCTTTCAACCTGTCGAATAACTCTGATATAAGGGGAATAGGGTAGGCGTTTTTTATCGTAATCCTATTCAAACCCCTATAGTCTATACAGGGGCGTGGGTCTCCTTCTTTTTTAGAGACAAAGAAGAACCCAGCCCCGGCGGGTGAGGAGGACCTACGGATATGACCCTTTCTGAGAGCATCCTTTATATACTCCTCTAAGCAAAGATTTTCTTGGGGGGATAGAGCATAAACTCCTCCCTTTGGAGGCATAGTACCTGGTAATAAATTTATGGCACAGTCATAGGGTCTATGTGGAGGCAACCCCTCCGACTGGGCCTTGTTGAACACCTCCTTTAAATCCAAATACTGCGGCGGTATCTGTGTGGTCAGGGGAGGTGCAATAAGAACATTGATGGTACCAATTGGTTGTGGTATCTGCTTTAAGCAAACACCTTTGCATCTCTCACCCCAACTCACAATCTCTCCTTCAACCCAATCTAAACGTGGATTGAGCCAAGGGAAACCGAGTATTATCGGACATGTAGGTGATATGATTTGAAAAACCATATCTTCAGAGTGAAGAATACTCACTGAGACAGTGATTGGCAGAGTTTCGTGTGTGATGAAAGGCTGGGTAAGAGGCCTTCCATCAATGGCCTCGACTGCTATAGGTCTCTCTTTCTGTCTCAAGGGGAGGAGATACTTTGCAGAGAATTCTTTGTCTAGGAAATTCTCCGCTGCCCCAGAGTCAATCATAGCCTCACACTGTACAGCGGTTTTCTTAAAAGACAAGGTAACTCTGACAAGGAAACGGTTCTTAGTCAATTTAGGGGACATATACATCACACGTAAGGTCGGTCCCCGTACGTGCCTTAGGTGTGCAAGTTTTCCGGCCGAACCGGACATGAAAATCTTTGATGCCCCTTCTTGCCGCAATACATACATAACCCTTCATTATGTCTGTGTTGTCTCTCTGCCTCAGTGAGTTTAGCACTACCCAATTGCATGGGTTCCCGTTCTGGAGGTGGAGCTTGGCTAATCACCACTGGGTTAGAGAAACGAGGGGCTATGGACAAGTTAGGACATCTATTACGTTGTTTGTTTTTCTCTCTTTCTCTGAGCCTGTTATCGATATCTATCATGTACGCAATAAACTCATTGAGATTAACCGGAAGGTCTCTAGCTGCGGTCTCGTCCTGTATACTCTCAGCTAGACCTTCAGAGAAGGCAGCCACCAAACCACTATTGGTCCAGTCAACCTCGGACGCCAGTGTTCTGAACTCTATGGCGTAATCGGCTACAGAGCAACTGCCTTGTTTTATCCTCATAAGGGCTTTGGCAGCGTTCTTTTCTCTGCCTTTAGGTTCAAAAGTAGCCTTAAATGCTGTGAGGAAGACACTGTAATCACAGGCTACTGCGTTTCCACTCTCCCATAATGGGTTAGCCCAGGTTAAGGCCTTTCCTGTTAATTGGTTCATCAGATAGACAATTTTTGATCTATCTGTAGGGAATGAACCTGGGGAAGCTTCGAAGTGGTACTCAATTTGGTTTAAAAAACCTCTAAATTCTTTGGAATCACCTCCATAACGAGGGGGAGGTGAAAGGGTTATGGATGGTGGTTTATGTGGCACGGGAGCCACTACAGGGAGCGGAACCACAGGTGGTACAGGAGGTACCTCTAAATAGGCAGTCCTCTGGAGCAAGGTCTGAAATGCCTGAGCAAATTGGTCTAATCTGTGGTCCATATCCTCCACCCTACTCTCACAAGCAATCATATGTTTGCATAGTTCTGCAGGATCCATGGCCCTGTCGTAATGTCACAACTACTAGTGTGGTCCAGCAAGCAGAAACTATGTAAACATATACATATAAAAGAAAAGGAAAAATAAAAGGACAGAGCGTAAACCGGACCTTAGAATGGCCGGACTAATACACTAGAGACAGAGAATGGTCAAAGGGAAAGCCGAGTTCAAGGAAGCCAGAAAATACACAATACCATTTACACAAGCCAAGTCAGGGAAACCAGAATTCAAAATAACCAGGGAAAAGCCAAGATCAGGATACCAGGAAATCAGATTCACAAATATAACGCACTCTCAGGAAACCAGGAACAGGAAACCATGACAGGGCAAGGTACTGGGGTGAGTTAGGGATTTAAATATCCCTCTCTATGCTCTGATTGGTCAGAGGGCGACCTCTGACCCCAAAACGTGAGTGTGCGTTGACGTTGTGATGTCACGCACACGTTAGTATAATTTTCGGGGGCGGAGCTAGAGATGGACGCGACCACGCGGTCAGCGCCATCTTGGATTTGGGCGCGATGCCCGGAAGACCTGGGGGAGCGGTGGCACGGCCGTGTGACGCGGCGGGCCGGCGACCGCAACACTTTATTATGTAGAAAATGTGTATATTTATCTCCTATATTCTGAGGATGAGTATATAAAAATCACTCTATGATGGGGGGCAGAGCCTGATCTACAAACCAGACGCATGTGCAGACGCATGTTGTAAAGCAGGTGCAAGGATTTTTGATGCCCTAGGCAAACAAAAAATTGCCCACCCCCATATGTTCTGCCCACCACGTGACTTCTCAATACCCCACCCATATGATCTGCCATATGAGCCTATGCCAGTGCTGCACACAGTGTCTTTTCTCCGAGAAGACAATGTGTTTACATTAAAAAGAATGCAGGGATAGGCTATAGACACCAGAACCACTACATTAAGCTGTAGTGGTTCTGGTGACTATAGTGTTCCTTAAATGTGAGGAAAATTAGAGATTAGTGGCACTAATAATATAAAGGATTGCCTACTTACCACCAGATGAGATGGGCTCAGGCTGCAGTCTGGCTCCACTGGTATGGTGTAGAACAGGCTCTCTGGAGGCTGTTTGTATCAGTGCTCACAAAAATCAACGAACAGAAAGCAGCTCCATTTTGGGGCCCCTTACACAGCCCATAATTTCACCAACATGGCCCACACATGAGTTCACTCACAGGGAGTGGAGTGTATGATGTGTGGAGGGGATATATTATGTGTTATTGTAGGGGATGTAGTGTGTTTGTGTTCTTATGGAATGTAGTGTATAGGAATATCAGTTTGTGTATGGGATGTAGTGTGTGTATAGGGGATGCAGTGTGTTTGTGTGTAAGGGATACAAAGCATTGTGTGTTTGTGTGTAAGGAATGCATTGTGTGTTTATGTGTGTGTGTGTGTGTGTGTAAGGGATGTATTTTGTGAATCTGTGTTTGTATGTGTAAGGGATGCAAGGTGTGTTTCTGTGTATGTAAGGGATGCAGTGTGTTTGTAAGGGGTGCATTAAGTGTGTGTAAGATGCATTGTGTTTCTGTGTGTGTAAGAAGCAGTTTGTGTGTGAGTGTAATGAATTGTGTATGTGATGGATGCATTATGTGTAAGGGTAAGTATGTAAGTAAAGCATGGGGTGTTAATGTGTGTTTGTAGGATTCACTGTATGTTTCGGTGTGTGAGTAGGAAAGCATTGTATGTTTCTGTACATGTGTGTGTAGGGATGCATTGTGTGTTTCTGTGTATGTGTAAGGATGAATTGTGTATGTGTGTAGTGTGAAATAGAGGGTGTGTGGGGTAGGATAGGAGCTGAGAGAAAGCAGCTCTTTATTTTTATTATTATATTTATTTTGTTAATATAATTAAGCCTTACACCCCTTTCAGTGTATCTCTTACAAGTCCCTTGTGTGTCTCTTATCCAGCTCCTCTCTTTGTATGTATCCTACATCCTCCCAAACCCTTTGTGTGTCTAACTCCCCCCTTCCCCTTTGTGTTTTTACTCTTACAAACTCCTTTGTGTGTCTCTTTTACCCCAAGGCCCCTCTGTGTGTCTTTCCCCTCCCACCCCCAGGTCCTTCTTTGTGTCTCCCTCATGAGCCCCTCTGTGTTTCTCTTTCACCCCCTCCTCAGCCTCTCTATGTGTCTTACACTTCCCCAGTCCCTTAATGATCTTTTTCACTCCCCCCTGTCCCTTAGAGGTCTCCCATCCTGTCCCTGAGAACTATCACCTTCTCTCCTGTCCCTTAGTGTTCTCCCATCCCCTCCTGTCCCTTAGTGCTCTCTCATCCCTTATTGATCTCCCCTGCCCCCCCCCCCCCATCCCTTAGTGCTCTCCCCTGCTCCCCTGTCCCTTTCGTGCTCTCCCCTGGATCACTTACTGCCCTCCTGTCCTTAGTGATCTCCCCTTCTATCCCTTTGCGCTCTCCATCGCTTAGTGATCTCCCCTGGCCCCCCATCTTTTAGTGCTCTAGCCTGCCACCCATCCCTTAGTGCTCTCCTCTGCTCCCCTATTGCTCTCCCCTGTCCCTTAGTGATCTCTCCTACCTTCCTGTTCCTTAGTGATATCTCGGATTTACCCTGTCCCTTAGTGATCTCCCCTGTCCCTTGGTGCTCTTCCTCCCCCCTGTCCCTTAGAGTCCCCCCATCCCTGTCCCTTAGTGGTCTCTCCTCCCCCATCTGTCCCTTAGTGGTCTCCCCTGCCCCCTTCCTTTAGAGTTCTCCCCCCTCCCCTGTCCCTAAGTGTTCTCCCCCTCCCCTGGTGGTCTCTCTCTCCCCACCCCTCTCCCCTGGTGGTCTCTTTCCCCACCTCCTCCCCTGGTGGTCTCTACCCCCCTGGTCTCTTTCACACCCCTTCCCCTGGTGGTCTTTCTTTCTCTCCCACCCCTTTTCCCTGGTGGTCAATCAGTTACATTATATTTAAAGAGTGAAACACAGGTTATATGTATAATATATACACAATAATGTTGTTATAAAGGTAGTAACCGTACATGACAATCCATACTCACCAATCTTTGAAGCTACACTTTGGTGGTCTCTCCTCCCCCTTCCCTGGTGGTCTCTCCCACCCCCCTTCCCTGGTGGGCTCTCCTCTCCCACCCCCTTTTCCCTGGTTATCTTTCCTTTCCCACTCCCCCCTTTCCTGGTTGTCTCTGCTTTCCTCTCTCACCTTCCCCTTTCCAGGTGGTCTCTCCTCTCCCACCCTCCCTTCCCTGGTGGTGTCTCCTCTTTGACCTCCTCCCCTTCCCTGGTGGTGGCTCCTCTCTGATACCCCCCTCCCCCTTCCCTGGTGGTCTCTCTTCTCCCCTTGTCCTCCTACCTCCCTGTGAAGCGTGGCCAGGCGGCGCAGACCGCAAGATAGGACCTTCTGTTTCCTGTACCTGGCTGTGGGGCACATTTACTTTCAGTCCGGTTGGATACAGGAAGCGGAAGGTCCTGTACCGCGGTCCGCGCCGCTCGGCCATGCTACACTGAGTGACTGGCAGGAGGGAGCACTGTGCGCTTCCGTCCTGCCGGTTCACTCAAGAATTTGCGCCCCCCCCGGGCTAGTGCACCCTAGGCAACTGCCTAAGTTGCCAATAGGACATGTCGGCCCTGTTGTAAAAGCTTCCAGACAACCAGCAGATTTTTCGGGTGAAATCCGACATACAGAGCCTGCACTTACACCAAAGGGTAGTACTGCAGTTAGGGGTGCCCTGGTGAACCTCCTGATACTCTGCCCGAGCATTTTTGCAAATCCGGAGCCAGGAGTGGCTCATTGCGGCGTGTGGGTAAGGCAGCCGGGGAGAGGCGCCCGCTCTCCTCGATCTGACATCGGCGGTATAGAGCCACTTACCTCCTATCCCTTTGTACCAGTGGGAGTGATCCCGGTCTGCCCCCAGGAGGCAACTCAGTAATATCAGGCCCAGAGGATGAGGACAGGCATGCAGATTGCCGACCTAAAAGAACAAAATATGGTGGATGCCACGATTCCCCCTGCAGCAAGTAATTGGACCTTGAGTCCAAGCTTGACACTATATTTGCTGCTTTTTGTAGAAAATTGGCGTATAGAGAACAACAGGCTGTGGAACACAAAGCATGTAGCCACTCTCCTATGGCACCACCTTTGCAACCTCACAATAGGCACGAGGAGTTCCTAAAGCGCAGAGTCCCGAAATGGCCGCAGAACAGGCAACAACTCAAGCCTGAACATAAGTCCACGCGGCTGAGGTCAGATGGAACTAGACACCAGCACCGGCAACTACTGAACTGCCCTAAATCCTACTACCTACAGCTGCCTTAATTGTGGCTCCAAAGAAGCATGTACCCCAAACTTCACTGGGCTCTGACACCATCATGGAGAGATCCCTGACAAATGCACGGATGAACCCCTGAGCCTAAACATGGAACTCTCGCCGCTGGACTCTGCTACCTCACAGTGGGGCATTGGCTGACTTTGAAGCCGGGCAGGGTATATACATGAGTACTGCTGCTATTTCCGAGCGGGACTCATGTTTGCCTGACCTGGTAGGCCTCCTAGCGGTTATTTACCTTACATTAATTTGTACTAAGCATGTCATTCTTAATTACTAATTTTTCTTACTCCACTTGTTCAGCGCATGACAGTATCTGGTTATTTTCATTTGAATTTTTAAGTTAGCACTGAGACATGTCTATGTCTATGTCTATGTCTATTCAACCTACGACCAGCCAAGCAGTCAGTCTGTATAGCATGTTATCTGAATGTTCACAGCTTCAGTCCATTGCCGACTCTAAAATTATCATGACTATCTTACTTTAAAATGTGCTGCATTTTCCTATGCCTCAACACTCAATGTTTATGTTGCATTAAGTGAGCCTGTTATTCGCTGTTGTGGCATCACATGCATGTCTGTACATCTCCGTACTAAAAAATAAAGAATTTTAAAGAAGCCCCCCCCCCCATGTTATGTTTCTTGTTTGAAATGACTTAAATCTTCTTGGACATGTTCATTAAATTTATGAGACAGCTGACATAAATAAGTGATCGCAAGTAAATATAATTGTTAACTCTTTCAGCAGGTATACTAAATACAAAGCAATCCCTAACTTGTCTTAAGGGTCATCTTTAGATTATTTTTAAAGGAACTGTATAGGAAACTAATGCATATCCCCCCCCCCCCCCCCTTTCCCCAACAGTACACTAAATGTTTTTTTTCCCTAAATAGTTTAAAAATAAGCTTTATAAGTACCTTTATTATTCTTGATTTCTTTTGCTCCTGCTCTGATTACATGTCATTTCTCCCTTTACTTTTTCCCTGCTCCCTGTGGTTCAGTTGGACTGTCCACCAATGGCCATGCACCAGTGATTCTCTATGAGAATCAGTAATGACACGTCTATGTGGCCATGTTGGAGCTCAATGATGACATTTCCATCACTCGACTCATGCCCACAATGCCTGCACAAAAAGTACTCAATGTAAGTTACGCTACAAATACAACATTCAGACACTAGAACTTACATACCACTTCACACAAACATTTCCTCACCATATTAGGTATTATTATATAGTGTCATATGTTAACTATAAATGAATATTAAGATAAACACATACATACCTATAGATCTTTGTGTTACTTCCTGATTAGTGATACTAATAGACAGATGGACAGCTAGACAGACAGACAGACTGCAAGCCAGTTGTTTATATACAAATTGGTACTAAGCAGTGATCAGTGAAATTATGTTATAAGGACACTCCAGACATCATACAAGGTATATGCATTGAAAGTGTAACTGTCATGATATACATTCGTTTTGTATACCTAACAGTAGAAAAAAATCAACTATACATTTTGCTAGCAGAATTGTATGTATAACTGTATTAAAATGAAAATCAATATTAAATTATAGTCAGCAGGGAGTCTGTGGGGCTACAGACACTCTTGAAAAGACTGAATAGCGGAACTAGGTCAGATTCTATTAGAAACATGCTAAAAAAAATCTGCAGAACAGAAAGATGATGAATAATAGATATTTATTGAAAACACAAAACAAAAACAGAATTTCTTACTCATAACCTTATGTGTTTCCCGATATTATTCATTAAAATAAAACACAGCCCCCTCTTCTTCTACAATGCTCCAAAGTTTATCCGAATGTTACAGTTTTGTTACAAATTAGATAAGAATGTGTTCTTTTCATGTATAAGTTTACTCATGTGTTTGCATTCAAAAGAATAGCTCCTCTCCTAAAACCGCAATAGTAAGATTTAGATGTAAAAACCACGAGGCATGATGTTCAAAAGATGCAGCAAACGGGAAATGAGGGATGCTAATACAATTGATAAAGGGTTAGTATAAGGTCAAAAATAACTTTAGCTTAATGAAACAGTTTTGGTGTATAGATCGTGCTCCTGCAGTCTCACTACTCAATCCTTATATTTATTTTGTTTCTATTTATACAGCCCTAGACACACCTCTTCTGTCTGTGATTCACACACCCTACATGGAATATGATTTTTATCAAATCACAGCACAGTGTGTTTGTTTTAGAAGTTATCTCCTGCTCTGTTAATTGAACGTTAGTCACACACAGGCAGCTCTTGCAGTCTCTAGCAGGCAATTAAGAAACCAAATGATAAATTCACAATTAAAGCCCACTACGCAATAAGGAAACCTAATATTTTAGACTATATTTCATGGAGTAGTGAGGCTGCGTGAATCTCTGCTAGGGGAGGTGTAGTTAACTCTGCATAAATAGTGTGATCCAACTCTTAAATGGCAGAACACTGAGCAGTGAGAATGTAGTGCCACTATCTATACACCAAAACCACTGCATTAAGCTACAGTTGGTTTGGTGTTTAGAATGCCCTTTTAACATAATATATCTTTTAGCTAAAATAGAAAACTTCTCAGAATGCAGGTTATTACAAAAATAAATATATAAATATACATTTTTTACATAGTGAAAATATACATTATATCCCTCAACAACAAAAAGCACAATTTAATATAATAAAGACAATAGCATTAATATTGCGCCTTTGCTTTCTGGGATCATTCTTAACATATAATACAGCTATTTTGGGCACTCAGGATTAGGTGCATTTTTAGCCTTGGGACACAGTAAAACTTATTTAGCCTTGGGACACAGTCAGACTATTTTACGCTAATAGCTAGATACAAAATAATAAGATGTATGCAGGTTCTTACAACCCTATTGCTACTGAACAGCATTTTGAAACAAGCTTGCAGGAGTTGCTTATCTTTAAGGTCTTAAGCATTGAACAGATACTACATATATAGAAAGGTAGTTTGTGGAAGATTTCATTGAAAGCTACATACTGCCATCTCTAGGATTGGATTGCAAATGCACTTGACTTAAAAACTTTCAAAGTGCTATATTTCGGTCACTGGTGAAAAATTGTATATGTTAGACAATAAAATACATTAATAAGAATAATGTCCAATTCTTAGAAGAAGTGGTTAGCTCATTTCTCATTTCTCTGTCAAAATATTTGATGCAGAATTCCCAAAAGCGAAATTATTTATATTCTATTCCTTGAAAAAAAAAAATCCCATAGATTTCTGATTTTATTATTGAGAAATCCTTAGACAAAAATATAAATAGAGAGGATTCAGCATTAACTCTTAAAAGGAACTTTCCAGGCAGAAGATAACTACCACCTTCAGTGAATTATATAGACAATGACACAATCTATTAATAAATAAATGTGATGTTCTTTTACTACTGTTTTTAACCAGAGATATGTCATAGACCCCTGCCCACAAGGAATTTATGAAAAATGTAATTCGAGCACTAAACAACAGTTCTGTTCTTCTGATGAGAAGACAAAACTGCTGTCTCAGATGAAATGGAGCTTCAGATGTAATTGTGCAACTATGCATGCTAATGAAGGTGGCTTTGGCTCATTCAAAGTGTGTAGCGAACGAGCCAGATAAAGACTATGAGGCCTGCACTTAGAGGATATACCATTGATTAACAGAAGAGAGTATGAGCTCCAGATTGTGGTGTGTTTTAGACAAGGCCATTGATTTTTGGACGTACAAGTTTTCGTCCAAATTTCAGCTATTTCTCCATTGAAAAATGAATGAGCGAATGCAATTTACAACGAATGAAGCAAAGAACAAATTGCTTGTTGGACAAAATTTCATCCTGCAATTCATTCTTTTATTCATTTTTTTTTTAATATTACAAGGCTAGAGCTACTAGCTCGTGTCTTCCCTGCTGTTCACTTTATTCACTACCAACTGTCTTGAGCCAAATGGGTATTGATCAGTCAAATTTCAACCAAACTGTAACGGGATGTCAGACAGATTTTCCTGCTGTAAAAAAACATATTGCTATGGTTAGGGTTTGTGGGGTGAATTCAAGTTTGGGATATCGTCATAGGTTTACGGGGGATTGAGAGTAACATTCAAGTAACTTGGGTTAGGGATAATGGGTGGAATTCCCCCAGTATGTATCAGACCAATAAAGGGAAGTTTGTTTATTCTAACCTTTGGAACTGTTTCTGCTAGTATAAGAAACATTAAAGATTCTAGATATAGATGTGAACCATATTATTGATATTTATGCAAACTAACTGTAGATTTTATATTAAAATTACAAAATGGAAAAATGTTCATATATCTCCTAATTACAGCACATTTTGTATTGTTGTGGACAAGAGCAATTTTTACAGTTTTACATTTCTATAGTTGCATTACAAATATAATATTGGCAGACAACTTATATTTGGAAACAAGTGCAGCTAAAGAAAAGTACAGAATTATGTATTTTTAACACCGGATGCCTGAGATCTTTACATGAGAGATTTACAATATTTGTAATGCTAATAATGCTAATTGTTTACTACAAGTCTCTGCCAATATAAATGTACATTATTTAGACTTTATTTTGTGTTTGCTGCTATTGCCTCAAGGTATCTGTAATTGATATATTTTTAAAAGTTTTATCTAAGCTGTTTTATTAATCTCTCTCTTTTACTTGTTTTTATTTGTCCTTTGGCACACCCTATATCTCTGTTTATTTTACCATTACTCAAGGGTTCTTGGTGAGAATTTCCCTTTTTAGGTGTGCTATCCCCCTTTTCCTCTTATATAGTGCTGCCCTATTTTGTCTTCTTCTTTTTTACCCATAGAGAGGATTCAGCTTATGCTAGATCCTTTAGGTTTACCGCTAATTGTTTTCGGTGAACTGACAAGGCCAAATAAGAAGAGCACTATTTTAAATTGCAGTAGTAAAAACAAAAAAAACTTTTTGTTATGGGAAAATGTGGGGGCATGTTCCAGACTTACCTCTAAACTTCTTTCCCATTCAGGATGCTGTAAGTGAGAGACATATTTGGGGTAAATATATATTAAAGATTTATTTTATTTATTAAAGGAGGTGGTCGTGGGATTCTGGGGGATGACAGTAACTATGCTTATAATAAACAGGATGTGTACTATATAAGTGACACAATAACAAACAGTGCTATCACCTGAAAAAGTGTACCTCACATACACACATGAATATAACAAAAAACAAAGTATAATTTATACGACTCCGTAGTGAAGTATAAACTAAAACGTGGTACAGCAGATTAAAATATAAAAAGGATACAACCTGGACAATGGGATGTGCTATATGGGAGATCTGGAAATATAAAATCACATATAGTGAAGTATAGAGCTAAAGTGACTAAATCCAGGAGGTAGAAGACTTACAAGAGAACATAGATGTTCTGCGGATATCTCCCCTCTGGGGTATTCTTTAGCTGGTACAAGCTCTTCATTAGCTGAATCCTCAGGGGGATAAAAAGAAAAAAGTGCAGATAGTATAATACTGGTAGAAAATGACAAAGGTTTATTCACTGATTGCACTTACATCAATGCTGAAATCAACTGGCATATCTCCACTAGCAAGTGGAACAAGGTGGTATTCCCATCAAGCAAGATGATGTAGCATTGAGATGTGGCAAAAACATAAAAGCAGGAAAAAAAAAAAAAGAATGGACACCTTAAAAAGAAATAAAAATGTCCAGACTGTGAATCCAATGCGTTTCGTCAAAGGTCTGAGGGATGTCACTATACTTATGACCATCTCTCTCTATCGCTGATAATTTCTGTGAGGGATGGATAGTTGGTTCCACCCCATTGCTATAAAAAACAGTAAAAAAGAGCTTATATTGTATTTATTTTTGAACAAGTGGGTTAGTTGTGGCATTGGGAAAATGAATAGATGATGAGATTCACCTCTCACGATCACAGTGAATAAGGGGGAGATGTGAAGTGCCTGTTTGCCACTAAATAGCTCAGTAACAAAATGATTTGATATATATTTTAAGAGAGGCTTGGGAACACTTGTAGTGAAGAGTATAGTGTCTACACTTAGCCCTAATCACTGTGACTTTTTTGGACCTATTCGTTACTATATCTAAACTGATGACAGAGTAATTATTTTTATTAATATTTTTTTAAGAGGGATGAGCTATACAGTAAATGAAGGGTCGCAACAAGGTGCTTAGGGGAACATAGAATGATAGAGGTAGTGTAGCAGACTGTGCACAACACAATTCATAAACAAAACAAAATGACAAAATGGCTAAAATCTGTTAAAATACTAGAATACCCATGTTAAGTCAATTATTCCCTTGCCAATCAGATTGCTCTCACGATATGCAGACAAGCATGTAAGCTTGAGATGCTCACCCCCGCAGGTGCAGAACTCGTGGATGCTCGACAGAAGGACTTTAGCCAAAGAAATATATAAACCAGTGACATTTATTTAGTCAAATAATTTGCAAAAGTATTAAGACAAAGTGCACCTTCAAAAAAAGAAAAAGATGCTAAATTTTTTGACCACCCCTTCAGGACAACAGGTAAAAATACACATTAAAAACAAACAAAATCCAAAGTGTCATCTAAGTGTTCTGAACAATCTAACTATCCCTGCTCACATGATAACAATATAGTGATCTAGGTGAAAAAAGTCCACCAAATCCAACCTTTAAAAGCTATTCCTTTATGCTATTGATCCAGAAGAAGGCAGCCCCCCCACTCCCCTTCAATTTTAGCGATTTACAATTTTGCTTTGAAAAGGGAAAAAACTCTATAGTGACAATCTTATTTATCATTGTATCAACAACATGTTCATGCACATATTAATTATAATATTGAATAAAAAAAATCCAGATTTTTAAAAATATCTATATGCATTTAGATGTGGAGCATTCCACATCTTTATTGTTCTTATTGTAAAGAAACGTTCCTCTGCTGTACGTGAAAACGCCTTTCTTCCAGTCTTAATGCTTAACCTCTTGTCTCTTGTATATTACTGCTAATGAACAGGTTAGCACCAGAGCCGGTGCAAGGAATTCTGCTGCCCTGGGCAAAGATCTATTTTGCCGTCCCCTCATAAGATAGTTCCATCGTGTCATAAGTATTTAGCTCAAAAGAGACATGCATCCATCAAGTTCAGCATTTCTCACGTGTTCCACTAATTTCGTTTAACAATTTAGTCGATATACTCCCAAAGAAACTATGCTTTTATTTTCTGTACTATGGTATACTCCAATCAGAGGCTTCTAATTGAGAAGTTTCTGAGCAGGATCTGCAAGTGTGCGCATGCACACTCAATCACGGCTTTACTATGTTATTCATTGAGCTCTAGTTCAGCTCATTGAAAGGGTCTATGTGACAAACAGGGAGGTGTTTTCGCCACCAATTATAAAAGGACTATTAAAATCAGCACTTTTATAAACGTTCAAGAAAATTTGAATTTAAGACATATAAAGCACTTCAGAAACCAGTAATACTTTATGTGTGGAGTATTTCTCTCTTTGCAAGAATACTATAGAATAGTTTATATACACTCACTCTCATCGACTTTTCCTCTGTTTTTTTTTCCTTCACTCTTCTTTAATTAATCTTTTTTTTTTTTTTGCAAGAGTTTCTTACCCTCTTCACCGTGTACCTTGTGTGTTTTTTTGCCACAGAAAAACAAAAAAGTTTGAAATAATCTCCATCTCACCTTAGTTAAAAAGGTTTTCCAACTTGGCTGTTTTGACCTAAGACTTATCAAATCACTGTTTGTGAATGGCCCCTCAAGTATATGCCTGCTTAATCTTTTTTTAGGCACATAGATAGTAAGAAACAAACTGGGGAAAGAGGTAGAGACCCACACACAAACACACTGTACACTGACACACATGCAATGACCCATACAGAAGCACACTGCACACAGACACACACACACACTCATCCATATACTAACACTGCCACCCACAAACACACTGCACATTGACCCATACAAAAACACAACGACAAACACTAACCCATACACAAACTACACATTCTCTGACACTCACACATCACAGATTACAAGTCTGTCCCACAATCACTCTGCACTTTATAGCGTGTTGGCTGCCATGATATGACGTCATGCTGAGTAGTGTTTGGGTACTACTGCTCCTCACATCTCTCTGTGAGCAGCAGCCAGGTTAAGGTGTCCTGGCACGCCTGCCAGAGATACACTCCTTGCCTGGCCACTAGAATCAGCTCATTCAGTGTGGTACCTGCTTTTTCCTGCCATGCTTCCAGTCTGTAACAGAATCCCTCCCATAGGCAGTACAGGGACAGGACAGGGTGAGCAGCACATGGAAACTCTGCCTTTAGCTGCCCTCCTCTTCAAAGGACTGGATGTTGGAGGTAGGGTGTTGGCAGGAGGTGCAAATGCAGGCTAAGATGTGGGGTTAAAATGTCTGGGGTGGAGAAAGGAGGTGTTAGACACGAGAGTGGTGGAGTTAGTGTGTTGTGGACAGCGTTACCTCATGCTTTCTTGAGGTCAGGAACAGTGAGGGGCGGGCACTGGGGGCGGGGTTTATGTTATTGCTGTCCATGACTGAACACGGCCAACACATTCTAATGGAAGATTCAGATGATTACTATAGCTTCTGCGGGTGCCACCTCGTCTCACAGGGTGCCCTAAGCCACTGCCTAATTGGCCTAATGGTGGCACTGGCCCTGGTTAGCACATAGCAGTTTAATGACCCTTTATATATTTTTATAGTGCTATCATATCCCCTCTAAGACACTTATTTTCTAAAGAAAATAAATGCCGTTTTTCTAGCCTTTCTGCATGGCAAATGTTTTCCATCTCCCTTATTCATTTTGTAGCTTGCCTCTTCACTTTTTCCAGTTTTGCAATATCCTTCTTTAAAATGGGTGCCCACAATTACCGATTTCTAAAGAAGCTAAATTCAATTTTGATCATGTGAATCAATACCTCTTTTTATACATGGCAGCCAGGGCCGGCCTTAGGGGTGTGCGAGCTGTGCGGCCGCACAGGGCGCCATGGAGCAGGGGGCGCCGTGCGGCCGCACAGCCGGCCGGAATTAAAAAAAAAAAAAAAAAAAAATGTTTTTTTTTTTTTTTAAATTTCCGGCGGGGGTGGAGCTTACCGTGCAGCGGGGGCGGAGCTAAAAGCGCCGGAAAACTGCTGCAGGGGAAGCAGGAAGGAGTCCCTGCTTCCCCACCAAACAGTCACCAGGAGCTGCACTGCCTCCACAATGAGTGATTGTCAGGTGAGTGTGAGTCTCTGCCTGTGTGTATTACTGTCTATGTGTGTGTTTGACTGTTAGCCTCTGTGTGTCTGTGTGTATGACTGTCTGCCTGTGTGTGTCTGTGTGTATGACTGTCTGCCTGTGTGTATTACTGTCTGTGTGTGTGTGTGTGTATGACTGTCTGCCTCTGTGTGTCTGTGTGTATGACTGTCTGCCTGTGTGTATTACTGTCTGTGTGTGTGTGTGTGTGTGTGTGTGTATGACTGTCTGCCTCTGTGTGTCTGTGTGTATGACTGTCTGCCTGTGTGTATTACTGTCTGTGTGTGTGTGTGTGTATGACTGTCTGCCTCTGTGTGTCTGTGTGTATGACTGTCTGCCTGTGTGTATTACTGCCTCTGTGTGTCTGTGTGTTTGACTGTCTGCCTGTGTGTGTCTTTGTGTATGTCTGTGTGTGTGTGTGTGTGTGTGTGTGTGTGTGTGTGACTGTCTGCCTTTGTGTGTGTGTGTATGACTGTCTGCCTGTGTGTATTACTGTCTGTGTGTGCATGACTGTCTGCCTCTGTGTGTCTGTGTGTATGACTGTCTGCCTGTGTGTATTACTGTCTGTGTGTGTGTGTGTATTACTGTCTGTGTGTGTGTGTGTGTATGACTGTCTGCCTCTTTGTGTCTGTGTGTATGACTGTCTGCCTCTGTGTGTCTGTGTGTATGACTGTCTGCCTGTGTGTGTCTGTGTGTGTGTGTATGACTGTCTGCCTGTGTGTGTGGATGTCTTCCTGTGTGTGTGTGTATGGCCGTCTGACTCTGTGTGTGTGTGTGTGTGTGTGTGTGTCACATACAACCAATGCACGCATATCACACACTGTTAATACACCCATTACAAATATCACACATAGCATACATATCACACCTACTATCACATACACAGACAACACAAACATTACAGCATACATGGATGACCGGGGGGGGGGGGGGGCGCTGTGAATATTTTTCGCACAGGGCGTCTAAATGCCTGATGGCAGCACCTTACTAGTCTTTGCAATAACTGTACATAAGCAGAGATCCCGTAGAGCAGACATATGCAGCACTACTATTGCTATGTGATCCTGGCATGTGGTCCCAACATGTAATCAGTCACTGAGAGGGATTGATCCCATGTCAGAAATGTTGATAATGACAACTCTGGCCCCGGAGCTGTTAGTTTCAGCATCTACCTGGAAATTAGGGACATGCATATTTGAATGGCATGATCACCAAACAATAACATTCAGAGACAGTCATTCATCTTAAGGGACAGGTCGTGTGACTGTCATCACCTGGTATGAAGGGTTAAATTTAAAGTAATTGCTATAAATATGAGCCATGTGTGCAACACTGAAACATGCACACAAACATGAAGCTCTCTGTATGAAAAAAAATAAAATGAATTAGAAGCTTTTGCTTTGACTATAAAATTATGCATTTAGTACGTTACTGCTAAAATTGCTGTACTATTGAGCAGGACATGTTCTGCAGCACATCCTGCTGTGGTTATTGGCTAAACATGCAAATAAAGCATTTCAAATCACTGAAGCTTAGCAATGCCTCCATGTGGCAACCATTTTTTTTAAGTGGAGTCATAAAATGAAGGCATAATTGCAATGCAACGTTATCAGACAGAAACTTCCAGCATGTCAATGTAATCAACTATAGAACCTTTTTTTACAGTATTAGCTAAGTGTACAGTCTCTAGTGACATCTAGTGGTTGAAGAACAGCACAATATATGCTGTAAAAAATCATAAATCCAGTGTTTGCATACAGAATGTTCACATTACTTGTATCCTATTTTATATTTCACGTATTATTATTATTTTTTTTAGATCTTTTTCTGTTTCCTTTTACAGCACAGCAGTGAAAGTAACTATGGTGCAAGTGACAGGTATGTGAGGTAGAGGTTACTCCGGGAGGCCATAAGCTTTCCTAAAGAGATGGGTTTTAAGGCACTTCTTAAACGATTGAAGACTAGGGGAGAGTCTGGTGGCAGTAGGTAGACTATTCCATAGGAAGAGAACCACCCGCAAGAAGTCCTGCAAGCGTGAGTTGGCCGTACGGGTTTGAGCAGCGGACAGGAGACGTTCATGGGCAGAGCAGAATGACAGAGAAGGAGCATACCTATGGATCTGTGAAGAGATATAAGAGGGGCTAGAATTTGTCAATGCTTTATAGGTATGGGTTAGCACTTTGAATTGACTCATATAGGATACAGGAAGCCAATGTAAGCCAGTGCACCACATTGCTTATGTGGCTACATTTCTTGAGATTTTTTTTACCGGATTCAGTATTGTATAAACCCCTGCAAAATTAACTTTCTGTATCAACACAGCTTATACGTTTAATGCAGCATTTTAGGCCTTCCTTATGGTAAAGTGTTCGTAGCTTTAGAGGTCCTTTGTATAGATTTTTGCAACATTTAGAATATTTGCTGTGGGTCTACACATCTCACGAATGTGAATTATTTCATTGTAAATATTGCTAAACATGTTGATGTGTTTATTAAGCATGGTAATAAATGATTATTTTGACATAGACTGTATGTGATCAAAACAAATACAATAATTACAAATTAAAATACTACCACAGTTGCTAATTCAGGGTACAGGGGTGCAGAGGTTGATGGTAGTAAAAGGAAAACTGATACTTCTCTTCGAATTATGTGAGTTAACCTTTTTTCATGTATAATTTATATTAAAGATACAGCAAATTACATCATAATCCCTTTCATCTCGCCACAGCCAGAACACTTATTGTAAAACAGGTTTGGCGTAAGAGGGGTCATTATTTAATTTCTTCTTTTCTCTGTATGTTTTCTCTATGCTGACTGCTAGGTGCCCCAGACAGATTGAAATGTTAGAAAGAGTCATGTTCATTCAAATTATGTGTATCACTAACTACTCCTCCAAAAAAACTATTTTAATTTTCTCATTATTACAATATTTAATTAAGTTGGTTCATATTATTCCAGTCATGTTTAAGCCTGGAAACAATTAAAAGAAATTAGCTAAATCAGTCTTAGACATCAATGTCATATGCATTAGTAGATTTATATTTACTATTAATATTGTACATTTGTTCTTGTCACAAATAGAGAAGAATAAACTAAAATGAATTTAAAGGACCACTATTGTTATTCACACCACTTTATCTCAATACAGTGTTCTGTGTGCAGTTTTCCTGTAATTTTAACCATGCAATATAAAACATTGCATTTTTTTTTTATAAATGTTTACATTTCAGGCTTAAATCCATCTCTAATGGTTGTCTTCCTGACTGCCACAAGAGGGCCTTCATCAGAACCGTGTGAAAATCGGTGTAAAAATTGGTCCTGAAATTAAATGCTGCTGACAGCAGAAATTGATTGGAAGGGCATGGTTGGCCACACATGATTATTTTTAATCCATTGCTTCTCTATGAGGAGATTGTGGATGATGTCAGCTTGGATGCTGACATCACCGGAGGAGGAGCTGGAGTCTGCTGTAGAGGACTCCTGGTGCTAAAAATTAGGCAAGCTTTTATTAAATGTAAATTTACCGAGCAAAGGGGGATTGACAGTTATCACATCGGTATAGGGAACCTATAGTCCAAAAAGAATGTTTTAATATATATGGAACAGCAGACGCAGGAGTAAATCTTCCTATCCCAAAAATAACAGGATGACAAACAGTTTTGGAGTGTAAGCTGGAATAGATTGTATTGGTGCCACACTTGGCCTTTTATGCAAGTCCCCAAGCAAGGGGTACGCCCACATAGACCTTGTTGGGGACAGGGACACACATTTCCAAACCAAAAACAACACATTTACAATTAAGGCACTCCCACACAAGGCAGACAATCACTCCCCTCTGCCTAGGAGATAATTGGATCAGAACACACATTTCTAAAAAGTCCCAAAAGTACCCCAAAACAAATAATATCCCCACAATCTTACATCCCCTGATAGCCCTGATCTGGGTAACCAACATATCCAAAAATCACCGAGATCAGTTCAGGGGTTCAGAAAATTTATGGAAGTCATTTATTTGACCGACCGCAACAGTTCTAGAGAATCCAGGCTTGCGGTCAGTCTAGTTCGGTAGTTTGCAAACGAACAAACTACCGAACAGAGTCAATAGTCTTACCCTGAGCTTGTTCCCTTCATCCAGAAGACTGATCTCACCGAATTGTGCCTTTCTAAGTTGAATAGAATTGAACGCAGGCGATGATGGAAGTCCAGCGGTGTTCGGGAGTTTCTGCATCCAATTTTAGTTCCAGGATATTCATGCCCAAACACTGCTGCCTGCGTTCATGCGAACAAGATGGCTGCCACCTCGTGGTTGTCTATAGGAATGGCGGACACCCAGACGAATAATTAGAACACTGCAGTGAGAAACGTTCAAAGTTGTTAATAGGTGTCAGCAAGCTCCACGGTTGTCTCTGGTTTGTGCGGTTGTTCGGTAAACGAACCATATAATCCCAATTGCACGAACAGAGACTTTTACATTATTTTCCACAGGGTCCATAGTCTGTGAGCAGGAGGCTGGCAAGCAGGCTCCTCCATTTACAACTTCTGTAAAAAGGGGAGTTTGTCACACTTGGGATCCCAAGTGTTTAGTAACCACTCTAGTGCATAGGCGTGCGCACGGGGTGTGCCGGGTGTGTAATCCCCGCGGCACGCCTATGTATTGAGACCGGCAGGGGAGATCTCAGGATCTCCCCTACCGGCTCATGCAGAGCCGGCGCTATCTGAGCGCCGGCTCTGCTCTCAGGCTCCCCTCACCGGCTCACAGGCATGGAGGGAGGCAGGAGAGGACCCGGGGAGCTATTGCCAGCAGCTCCGCCGGGCTCCTCTCGCGAGATCTGAACGTTGCCGCGGCAACGCTCAGATCTCGCGTGAGTGAACTCTAGCCCTGCGGGGCTAGAGTTCACTCTCCAGTGGACCACCAGGGATGGCAGCAGCAGCCGCAGGATCTCCCCTCCCAGGCATAAGGTACGAAGGGAGGGGGGATAACTGATCTGCCCCCACCTCCACTGGACCACCAGGGAAGGCAGCAAGGAAGGATCCCCCCTCCCTACATAAAGTAAGAAGGGAGGGGGGATATTAAGTAATGTACCCCCACCTCCACCCCCCACAATCACCCACACACATACACAGCACCCACACACATACACAGCACCCACACACATACACAGCACCCACACACATACACAGCACCCACACACATACAGAGCACCCACACACATACACAGCACCCACAGACATACACAGCACCCACACACATACACAGCACCCACACATATACACAGCACCCACACACATACACAGCACCCACACACATACACAGCACCCACATACATACACAGCACCAACACACATACAGCACCCACAGACATACACAGTACATACACACATACAGCACCCACAGACATACACAGCACCCACACACATACACATCACCCACACACATACACAGCACCAACACACATACACAGCACCAACACACATACAGCACCCACACACACATACAGCACCCACACACACAGCACCCTCACACACATTACACAAACAGTACCCTCACACTCACACAGCACACTAACAGTACCCTCACAAACAGGACCCTAACAAACACACACACACACAGCACACTACCAGTACCCTCACACACAAACAGCACCCTCACACACAGTACATTTACAGCACCCTCACAAGTGCACACGCACACACAATCAGCACCCTGACACACAGTACATTCACAGCACCCTCACAAGCACGCACACACAAACACCCTCACCCAAATAGTACACTACCAGCACCCTCACACACACATAACACTAACAGCACCCTCACACAGCACACACACAGCTTTGTGTGTGTGTGTGTGTGTATATATATGTGTATATATATATATACATATATACATACATATATATATACATATATATATATATATACGCCGCGTGTGCTTGTGCTTTAGGGTGCACACCCTAATGCAATAGGCTGCGCACGCCTATGCTCTAGTGCCACTCCTTTTGGTCTGTAGTAGGGATTTAATAGCCAAAATGTCATTCTTCAGAAATGCTAAATATCACTGGAAGAAGTCTTACACATAACACAGTTACCTGGACTATCATCAATCCCAAAGCCAAGTTACTTAACTTCCTTTATCTTTATCTTCTCTCAAGACACTCTCTTCCCACCACCTATTCAGGATCTTGCTTTGCATCCTGCTACAATAAAAAAAAGCTAAAATAAGAATAAATCAACACTCAACCAGTCCTGCACCTTATGTCTCCCACTAAATTCAATCCTTCCATTTACTGAATTTCTTTATTTAACTCTCTATCACCTTGGTCTCAGTGACTATGATCTTTTGTGGTACTCGTCTTATCTTTCCAAACCCCCATTCAGCATCTTATTTTCTGGCACATCCTCCACCTTTCTATTGGTGGTATCCGAGGTTCTGTTCTCTAGCTCTTACTATCTGATCTGGGTGATTATTCAGATTCTTTGGATTTCTGAGCCACCATTACTCTAGTGTCTTCAATTAGGACCTCACTTGATATCTCCTCCCCTTGTCCTGAAGAAGGCCATGAATTGTTTCTCCTCCATCTCTGACTAGATGCTTTTGTAAACTCAAACTCGCAAAGAAAAAAAAAACTCTTTGTGAGAGTTTTACTTTGTGTTTTCTCCTTCCAGCTAAGGCATAATATATTATCAATCAAATATTTTATTCCCCAATATATTTATGAATGAATAATTCTCAATTCAATTCTGTTTTTCATTATTGGTAGTCACGTTTAAACAATACTGAAGAAGAATTAATTGAGTATTAAGTATTTTGCTAACCTTGGATACACTGAGCACTGGCCTGACTCCAATCATTTCTCAGTCTAGAATTGTTTTTCTGCACCTTTACGTCAGTTGTGGAATTAAACTTTACCACTTTATCTCAGCTATCGCATAGAGATTAAATATCGAGACTTGCTAAATAATTTAATCATATGATACACAATCCCTTATATATTCACCATAATCCTGAAACATTTTGAACAGAGTACACAATTTCACTTGTTGGGTCTGTTTAGCAGCAAATGTGGGTGAATATTCATTCTGATGGTGACAACATAAGGTCTACAGGTGGCAAATGGTTATTTGAAGTGTCCGCTGTCATACTTGAACTCATTGCCTCTGGAGTTCCGAGTGTAGGGTTGCTTGTGTCTTGACCAAGACTTGTTGTTTCCGCAATTTTTATGTATATTTTATTTTTAATTACCAATGTAATTTCTTTCTTCTTTTTATTTTGCTAAAATAAATGCTATCATTTATATATAATCAAATACATATAACATTCAATAATTGATGACAACATGAGTTTTAAATCTTTTTGCGAAGATTATGCCTTCAAGCTTCTGGGAAAAGAAAATCTTAATTTTATTAGCTGCAGTAACATAAACACTTTTTCAGATTCAAAATGAAGGTCAGCCAAATGTATATACACTGTTAATGACTGCCATAGGCTGTGCAGATGGTTACCACAGAACAAGGCAGAAACTCAGATTTGTTTTTTATAACAAAGGATTAAGATGAACAGTAAAACTAATTAGATTTAATGGGGATTATGATATGTTTGACTCATTACGTTCAGTGCACTTTTATTGCTTTATCATTTCTATTATGAAATACTACAGTTTATTACAGTTATTATTACAGAAGCAAATGTGTTAAAGAAACCAAAAATTAAACATGTAAAGGATTTAGCCTGCATGGGCCACATATATATGTGCCTGAACTCTAAAATAGGATTTTGACGTTGCTAAAAACTTTGATAATAGGAAAAAAAGCAGACTGGGGGGCACACCGAGAACAAGCATTTCTCAGCAGTGTAGCTGCTGCAAATACCAGAATATATACAAAATACAGGTTAAGGGAAGAGGGCACACATACAAATGCAGTGTTCTTGCAAACACCTATCTTAGCAAACAAATGGGGGGATTTCGTTACACCATGTGGCCATATCATATTAAGCTCACCACTATGTCACACATCAATGTCCAAGCGTCAGTAATGATATGTTGCTTGAAACAGACCCATACTTTGAGTTTGGTTGAAGGGCTTTAAAAATAGGTGACTTGCTGTAACATCCAAAACACTACTGACTTTTGGTACCTTGTCTGAAGAGGGTTTTCGGGTTGGATGCTCGTTATGTTTTAAGGTGAAAAATGCACAGTGTGAATTCCAACTGGCAGCAGCAAACTGCTATAGAACAGCCAGTAATAAACACATACAAAATTACTGGAGGCTACTGTATTTTTGGTTGTGCCCCTATCCCCACAAGTAATGCAACTGAGTGGGTCCATAATAAAATTGGGTATAGTTGGGTTTCCAATCATCCTATATAAAATTGGATTCCTTTAACAAAGGATGTCATGCAGAAAGTAAGAAATTGGGGTTCAGTAAATGCTTTCCTCTGCTTCCTATTCTAAGGATTAAGATGATGGTAAAAAAGGTTATCCAGAATACTACTTACCATGAGCAATTATCTAACACTCGATTCCCTAATCTGACCATCACTATGCCGTATTGCAAAACTTGTTTTATCATGTTTTGATGCTTATGTTACGTTAAATAATATGTTTTAATAAGACGCGTATCAAAAGATTTCAAACCCTTTCATTCCAAGCAAAGGTAAATGAGCAAAGAGGAGAGGGTATGCGAAAAGGCTTCTCTTGTGACTGCTGGTATTGACTTTTTTTATTTTTTTATTTCTTTATCTTTATTGAAAATTTTGTTTTCCATATACGTATACATACATTTATTTATGTTCATGGAATATAAAGAATGTGGTATTCCAACATAAATACATGTTCCATCTCATTCATTCCTCATTCATTCTTCTAATCAGTTATATAGAATAATATATTTTGATCATTTTACCTTTAAAATGCTTATATTCAGAGAGAACTGTAATATAATAATTATTTGGGTAGAAACAAGAGTTTAATATATATGCCAGTTTGGAAAAGGTATCACCTTTTCTAACTAATTATTTTGTTTTATGCTCAGGGTATATATGTACAAATAATTCATATGATATTATCCCACAGTCTCCATACTTTTTTGTGTATTGATATCTTATTTGATTTTCTATAGAAACCTTCTCCATCTGTTGTTAGTATCTTATATGGTTATTTATAACTGGCCATATTGAAGTCATTGGGTTTTTCCAGTTTCCATGTTACTTTAAATGCCATAAAAATATGAATAATTAATATTTTTTGTTGATAATTACAATTTGGAAAATCCAAATGGAATAAAAATGTCTGCGGTAGTAGTATTGCCTGTTGCAATCCTATTAATATATTAGAGATCTTTTTTATTATCTCTTCTAGTTCTTCACATTTCCACCACATATGATGTAGTGTACCTATTTCTTCAGAACATCTCCAGCATTTATCTGAATAACTATTTTTTTTATCGTTGTAATCAATATGGAGTGATATACCATCTTTGAGAATTTTTTTTTTTTTTTTTTTTAATTCTTTATTTTTATTGCGCAGGTGGGTACAGAAAGATTGGCAAACGCCACAACAGCGTATTTGTGCATTTCAACGCGCTAAACAGTGGCAGCGCTATGTGCGCATTTTTAGGTATAGGTTTAAACTAGACAAAAACATGCTGAACTTAAATAATGGATTACTGCGTTGCTATAGGTTACTGTCGTTAGTCATAGCAAGGATTACACATTTATAATATTATGATGACAAACGAGTGATGATAAGCTAATGCAAGGTGTCAGTAGGTAGGAGAGTCTCTATGGTTTGATAATCAGGCTGTCTTTACAGACATGGGTGCCCCATGCACTGAGTGAGTGAGCTCGTCTAGGTGTACAGGCATGGAATATAGTAACAGGCTACGGGTTTGCTTCAAGTTGGACATTCTATGCACCCTATCGTATCTTAAGACAGTGTGTCTGGCTAAGCATGGTTGCAGTGCTAGGGATAATATGAACAAGCAAAAGTCTGTGTCCGTTAGTGTAAGCTCATTTACAGGAGTCCGCCATGTGTGTAAGGTTCAAGGGTTGTCTGTGCCGGTGTCGTCACCGGAGCTGGCCAGCAGGCAGTCCGGGTCTTCTTGCCCGCTCATCCAATTCCCCGTCTATGGTTGTGCTGTCGACCGCTCTGCCCTAGGCTGGTTTCGTGTGAGGCTCTGTGTCGTAGTGAAGAGTGAGGCTGTACCCCTGCTGTGTGCCTCATGGTGCTCCACCATATTGATTTGCTGCCTGGAGGGGTTGTGATTGCTTGAGTCCCCAGGTGTCGGTGTTCGCCATAGGTTCTCTCTGCCCTGTGCTTCCTGCTGATTTTATCGGGCTTCTGCGGGATAACAGGCTTGTGTGGTCTCCAGGTTCGGGGTCTCCTGCGGTGGTGTCGCAGGTTAGTCTGGGCATTTGATGGCTTGGGGCGGTTTGTGGTTCCACGTTGGTTGGTCAGAGGTTTTGCTGATTTTGCCGTGTGTAGTTCTGGGTTCGATGCGCCTGTTTGTCGCGCTGCCAGTCGTGCCCAGAACCTATCAAAGATTAGGTTCAGCTTCTCTTGTGTGGTCGCCAGTTGGTCCTCTAACGTGGGTTTGTTTGGGCACTCCGCCATCTCGGGTCGTGCTCCGTGGTGTTGCTCAATAGGCATCAGGGGTAATAGTAGCGTATCTCCTGAGACCGGGATATCCCCCCCGGTCCAATGGGGGGGGGGAGGTTACCAATACCCGCTGCGGTGATCAGCAATCAGCGCCGGAGAGCGGCCGTCTCCCCAACGCCTACTGTAGTCGTAGGCCGCAATAGGTCACAGGTAGGTTGTTCGGGGTTGTATCATACCAAGTTTGGTACCGTTTGGATCTCTGCTTTCCCCTGGTTGTAGCCAGTGGGTCTTTGTCTCGGTTCCCGTAGTTTGGCTGCTTTTAATCACGGTTTTGGCTTGTGCGACCCGGGAGCACTTGCCATGTGCGTCCATTCAGTTAGCCGTCAGGCCCCGCCCCCATCTGTGAGAAATTTAAAATAAAAGTCTCTTGTACATTAAGGCTGTGATTGATCTTCCTGATCTCAATAAATCTATCTCCCCATGTTTCCAGTGTGAATGATTTGTTTATATGGCTTTCCAATTTTCTAATGGAATTGGGTTTATCCATGACCATGAGGTCCTTAACCATTTGTGTTACTTTAGAAATGAATTTGTCTATTTTTATAATGTTTATTAATTACATTTTCAAATTATGGGTGCTCTTTGATATCTAAGGTAATTAATAAGTGTATTATTTTAACATAATTATACCATTCTTGATTGGGCAATCCAAATTGAATTAGAATATCTTGAAAATTGATTATGATTTCATTTTTCCCATGGGAGCAATTTGAGTTATATTTTGGATATTATAATCTATCCATTTTGAGAAGTCTATATCTCCACTATAGAATTTAATAACTTGAAATGGTGCAGGATTAATAAAATTGTCCCATTTTAAAAAGTGAGTAAACATGGTACAATCATGCAATTCTATTATATCAGGAAGATTTGTTCCGCATTTATTCACTCTTTTACTGAGCGTATTACATGAAACTCTGGGTGTTTTATTCCCCAAAATTAATTTCATAAACATTTTTTTGAATTGATGGAGTATTGAGCGTGGTACTCTTATAGGCATGGATCAGAACAAGTAGATTATTTTTGGTATTAAGTATGCTGCGATCGTATTCATACGTCCCATCCAGGAGATTTCTAGTCCTTTCGAATTTTGAAAATTTTCTTTAAATAATGATAAAAGTTTCATGTAATTTTCTTCTACAATTGTATCTATATTTGAATTCCTAGATAATCTATCATGTCATTATAAAAGTTACATGTGAAGTTTTCTTTTAAATACCTTACATTTTCAGAATTTATATTGAAAGTTAATATTTGTGTTTTATTCATATTTAATTTGTAGCCAGAATACTTGCCAAAATCTAAAATTAATTCCAATAAATTTGTAATTGAATCTACTGGATTAGTGAGAGTTAAGATGACATCATCCGCATACAGAGTGATTTTATGATGTTCTGAATGGATTTGCAGCCCTTCAATTTTATAATTTTGTCTAATTGCCGCTGCTTGAGGTTCCATAGCTATTACATAAAGGAGTGGCGCCAGAGGGCAACTGTGTCTGGTGCCATTCCGAAAATCGAACCAATCAGATACCAAACCAGGACATATGACTCTAGCTTGTGGGTTTGTATATAATGACATTGTATTCTCTTTAAAAAAGCTTGTCAATTCAAAGTTCTCCATCACCAAACCAAGAAATTTCCAGTTCACCCTGTCGAATGCTTTTTGTATTTTTTGTATTTTTAAATGATCCATTATTTTTAAGATTTTTATCAGTATTATCAGCAATATCCCTACCTGAAACAAAACCTGTTTGGTCTTTATGAATGATTTCTGGGATTACGGTTTTCAATCTTTCTGCCAATATTTTGGAAAATAGTTTTATGTCAAGGTTTATCAGAGAAATAGGCCTATAATTCGACAGGGCATCACGGTCCTTTCCAGGCTTGGGGATTGGGAGAAAATTGGCCTGAAGTAATTCTTGTGGAATCTGTTTACTATTCGAGAATTCAATATATAATCGTTATAATAATAGGGAGACTATTTTATAAAATGTTTTTAAAAAGATCATGGAGAATCCGTCTGGTCCAGGATCTTTGGCGTTTTTTAACCATTTTATTGTATTAAGAATCTCAAAAATAGAGATAGGTTTATTTAATTGTTCTAACTTATTTGGTTTGATTTTGGGTAATTAAAATTTCTTAAGATACTCTTTGATTATATTTTAACTGATTAATTTCTTAGTTGAGAGAAAAGGAGAGCGAGGAACACTGCCTATAAAGTATACGTGTGTCCAGAGAAATTGAATTAAAGTAAAAATAAAAAATATATTTATTAGTGAACAAGATACAAAGTGATTATTTCGTATATCCACTCCTAAACCGTCTGTATAAGTACATACAGGGGCATACGGAAGTGCTATGCAGAAATAAAAAAGGTTTAAAAACGAAAATCAACAGCACTTGAAACACAGCTATTCTTAGGTTAATCGTTGCAATGTCTCTACTGTCACGACTGGTAGTACTTTCGGCAGTTCGTACAACTGCACAAAATGCTGTCTATAGCTGTGGTCAGACGGCAGGAGACAGTGCTATCAGAGTAATGTCTCTGCCATTATGATTAGTAATGCCTCGATGTAGTTTATCAGGTTGCAAAAGATATTATCTATAGCCGTAAGACAGGAGGCAGGTGCTGTCTAAATGCTGTCCTAGAGTTATAGGATACTGTCTATAACTGTGGTCACAAAGCAAGAGACAGTGCTGTCTGAGTAATGTCTCTGCCGTAGTGACTAGCAATGTCTCGATGTAGTTTGCCAGATTGCAAAAAGTATTATCTATAGCAGTAGTTAGGACAGGAGACAGGTGCTGTCTAAATGTTGTCTTAGAGTTATACTGCATCGCAAGCTATGGTCGTGGTATCTCCTATTTCTGAGCTGCTGCCTCCTCTGGGTAGTAAATATTGTGAGTAACCCTAAAATTAGTAAGGAGAAAAGACAGATAGGAAGATATATATATCTCTGTGCCTTCAAGGGCACCTACCAGATAGGAGAGCTAACTACAGAAAATAGAAAGGTACAGGAGGAGAGAGTAATAAATTAATCACAAGTTAGTCGGATAATAGATACTAACTGTGCCTTCAAGGGCACCTCCCTTAGAAACAACTCACTAGCTTGCGTCTAAATAGCTAAAGTATAACCAGAGTAAAGTCTTATCAGACGTACATTGCGTTAATCACGCAAAGGAAGTTATAACCACAATCCATATAGGTGGCTACAGCTTTAGTATCCCTCCCGATTCACCCACAGCCTATATATGGTTATCGTTAGAAATCCGAATATTCAAAAATATTAACTGCTAGTGCAGAGAGTGGAATATTAGGAGGGAACAGAAACACCCCGACGCGCGTTTCGCCGGTAAGGCGGCTTCTCAAGGGGAACGAGATCGTTTTCCAGCGGGCTATTAAATAGGGCGCCCAAACCTTTAATTGAAGTCACAAGAACGTCGACGTCATCAGTTAGTTCTGACGAAAGACGGTGGTCCGGAGGGGCCATCCCCCTCCTTCCGTATTGTGTTTGCAAAATTTCACAAAAAGTGAAACAAATATGTCGGCATGTATCCAGTAAATGGATACACAGTGTAGGAGGATAGGTGGCATGTTCAAAGTGAGTGACATGCAAAAGAAAATTTAGTTACATGTACGTGGAGCCACTATTGCCCGATCGGTAGGTTTTTGCTTGTCTACTTAGTAGGATGGTCGTAATTGATCTGTAGAGTCAAAAGCATATTATCATACAGCGTGATAAGTGGGTGGCTTGGTTCAGACCCTCATCATGTGCCGTATTTACAATTTATACTGATTGCAATAAATATAGCAACTATACCGATATGTAACTGAAAATACCATCTGTGTGTAATGGTGGATGGTATCCCATATAGATATGTGATCCATCACATTCGTGTGTCGTCCGAGATCCATATGTACACATGCTGGGCGATTATTTTAACATGGAATATCCACAGATGTACGGCCAGAGACAATTCAAATTATTGTCCTATTCTCCAAAAGGTCGAAAAAATATTCATATTTGTTTAGCATGATAAACGATACTAAAAACTTAAGCAGGGAATACTGGATCTTTTCCCTTATGTTAGATGCTATTATATATTGTAATGGACATATATATATAGATCTATGGTATATGTCCAGTATGTAACATGTATATGAATATATCAGTAGACGTTCTTTTAGTATTGACGATTTCTGCAATATCTAGTGATTAGAAAAAGTATTAATACACAAAGGGTCATTAAAGATAATTGATAAAAAAAAATTATTATGATATGTACATATACTTATTTATTATTATGAAGTGCCAGAAATGATGACAGAGAGAGCTTAGGTTAAAAAAAGAAGAGAGAGAGAGAGAATCTTTGAGTATGGGAACTAGATATAACTAATGTATGAAGGGTGTGTAGTTAAACTCCTCGTTGAGTCCCTGGGGGGCGAGGGTTCTAAAGGAATATATCCATTTAGATTCTTTTTGTAGTAATTGTTGATTGAAGTTCCCTTTCCTAGGGTTAGGGATCAGCTTCTCAATAGCCTGGAATTTTAGATTATCAGTATTGCCCTGGTGAAAATTTATGACATGTTTTGCCACAGGGGTTGGTGTGATGATATTCTTTACAGAGTTGATATGCTGAAGGATCCTTCGACGAAAAGGTTGGATGGTTTTGCCAATGTACTGGATGTCACATGTACATGTGATCAGATATATTAGACGAGTGGTACTGCAATTGACCAGTGCATTGGTTTTAATGATAATCTTTGATTGCGTAGAGGTAGTTGACTTGGAAGGGGTAATGAACGGGCAGGCTTTACAGTGGCCACACCTGTATGTACCCTTTGTATTCGTGAGCCAATTGGGCTCAATTGGAATAGGAGCTAAAAAACTGTGAACTAGGAGATCTTTCAGGTTTCTTGACCTGCGGGCCGTGATAGATGGGTAGCTCGGTAATGATTTCTTCAAAACAGGGTTGTGTGTAAGGATTGGCCAGTGGTTGGAAAAGGTGTCCTAACTACTGCTATAGATAATACTTTTTGCAATCTGGCAAACTACATCGAGACATTGCTAGTCACTACGGCAGAGATATTACTCAGACAGCACTGTCTCTTGCTTTGTGACCACAGTTATAGACAGTATCCTATAACTCTAGGACAGCATTTAGACAGCACCTGCCTCCTGTCTTACGGCTATAGATAATATCTTTCGCAACCTGATAAACTACATTGAGGCATTACTAATCATAACGGCAGAGACATTACTCTGATAGCACTGTCTCCTGCCGTCTGACCACAGCTATAGACAGCATTTTGTGCAGTTGTACGAACTGCCGAAAGTACTACCAGTCGTGACAGTAGAGACATTGCAACGATTAACCTAAGAATAGCTGTGTTTCAAGTGCTGTTGATTTTCGTTTTTAAACCTTTTTTATTTCTGCATAGCACTTCCGTATGCCCCTGTATGTACTTATACAGACGGTTTAGGAGTGGATATACGAAATAATCACTTTGTATCTTGTTCACTAATAAATATATTTTTTATTTTTACTTTAATTCAATTTCTCTGGACACACGTATACTTTATAGGCAGTGTTCCTCGCTCTCCTTTTCTCTCAACCAATTTCCATGTAGGGTTAACCCCTTCACTGCCTAGAGATATTTTTACACTAGGCTCTCATTTTTGTAAAACTTTCAAAACACAGGTTTCAATACCGACCTTAACTAATAGCCACCACTGAAGTGCCAGTTTTCAATGACTGACCTCCTGGACAAACTGTCAGACCCTGCCATAAACTTAGATGACATTCAGAACGTCTTTTCAATTAATCCTTTGACGAACTGTGCCAACAATACTGACATTAATGACGCTTTTTTCGAAATACAGAAACTATACCAACAACATATTAGGAGTTTTTGGGAATTGACAAGTCTTAATCAATATATCCAACAAAAATTGGTCCCTAGGGGCCTCCGACCAGATATTCTCCTCCCAGGGCCGGCGCCACCTGTAAGGCGACCTAGGCAGCCGCCTAGGGCGCAACTTACCAGGGGGCGCCGGATCCCTGTGCCCGGTGTGGCTCCTCATGCTGCGCCGCCTGAGCGCTTTAACAAGCCCCAGGCGGCGCAGCACTGCTGTGTGAGGGCGGCCGGGTTTGAGTGACCGGCAGGAGGGAAGCGCAGAGCGCTCCCTCCTGCCGGTCTGTCCATGTAGCGTGGCCGGGCGGCGCGGAACGCGGGACAGGAACCTCTGTTTCCTGTACCCGGCCGCCGGCGGAATGACAGGAAGTGCTCACTGCTCGAGTGAGCACTTCCTGTCATTCCACCGGCGGCCGGATACAGGAAACAGAGGTTCCTGTCCCGCGTTCCGCGCCGCCCGGCCACGCTACATGGGCAGAGGGGAGGGTAAGGACCACCATGGGAGGGAGGGAGGGGGGGGGGTAAGGACCACCATGGGAGGGAGGGGGTAAGGACCACCATGGGAGGGAGGGGCGGGGGGGAAGGACCACCATGGGAGGGAGGGAGGGGGTAAGGACCACCATGGGAGGGGGGGGAAGGACCACCATGGGAGGGAGGGGGGGATAAGGACCACCAGGGGAGGGGGGGGATAAGGACCACCAGGGGAGGGGGGGATAAGGACCACCAGGGGAGGGAGGGGGGATATGGACCACCAGGGGAGGGAGGGGGGATAAGGACCACTATGGGAGGGAGGGGGGGGTAAGGACCACTATGGGAGGGAGGGGGGGCTGTAAGGACCACTATGGGAGGGAGGGGGGGATAAGGACCACTATGGGAGGGAGGGGGGGATAAGAACCACTAGGGGAGGGGGGGGGATAAGGACCACTAGGAGAGGGAGGGGGGGATAAGGACCACGAGGGGGGGGGGTAAGGACCACGAAGGGAGGGGAGGGTAAGGACCATGAGGGGAGGGTAAGGACCACTAGGGGAGGGGAGGGTAAGGACCACTAGGGGAGGGGAGGGAGGAGTAAGGACCACTAGGGGATGGGAAGGTAAGGACCAGGAGGGGAGGGGGGAGCAAGGACCACTAGGGGAGGGGAGTGTAAGGACCACTAGGGGAAGGGAGGGGGAAGTAAGGACCACTAGGGGAGGGGAGGGTAAGGACCACTTGGGGAGGCGTGAGTCAGGACCACTGGGGGAGGGGGATGAAGGAACACAGGGGGAACGGGGGTGGGGAGGTAAGGAGCACTGAGGGAGGAGGAGGGGAGGTCCACTAGGGGTTTGGGAGAGGGAGGACCACTAAGGGGGGGAAGGACCATCAAAGGGGGGTAAGGAGGGAGGACTACTAAGGAGAGGGGAGGAGGGTAAGGACCACTAAGGGGGGGAGATTACCACTAAGGGGGTGGGGGGAGTGAGAAGACCACCAAGGGGGGACTGCAGGGGGACAGGGGGCCAAGGGAGAGCACTAAGTGACAGAAGGGGAGAACACAGAGGGACAGAAGGGAGGGGGAAATCAATAATTGACCGGAGGGGAGAGCACTATGAATTTAAAAATAAATAAAAATAAAGAGCTGTTCCCCTCTCAGTCCCTATCCTACCCCACAAACCCTCTCTTTTACACTACACACATACACAATGCATCCCCCCCCACACACACACACAGAAACATACAATGCATTCCTACTCACACACAGACACACCCGAAACACACAATGCATCCCTTACGTTCTCTTACATAATTAATGCCCCCCTTACAGACACACACTGCATTAAATTACATACACAGAAACAAACCTTGCACCCCTTACACACACACACAGAAACATACAATGCATTCCTTACACGCAAACACACACTACATCCCCTATAAACACACTACATCCCTTTCACAAATTGCACACATAAAACATCCCCAACTCATGGATGGGCCATGTAGGTGGATTTATGGGTGGGCATTGTAGGCGTATGCCCCCTGGGGGCCCAGACCTTGAGCTGTGTAAGGGGCCCTAAAAAATGGAGCTGCTTCCTGTTCGTTAATTGTTGTGAGCACTGTTAAAAACAGTCTCCAGAGAGCCTCTTCTACACCAGACCTGTGGAGCCAGACTGAGCCCATCATCAGCCTCTTGTCCTCATCTGGTGGTAAGTAGGCAATCCAATATATTATTAGTGGCACTAATTTCTAATTTACCTCACATTAAATGGATACTATAGTCACCAGAAGCACTACAGCATAATGTAGTGGTTCTGGTGTCTATAGCCTGTGCCTGTAGGCTTTTTAATGTAAACACACTGTCTTTTCAGATAAAAGACCCTTTGTGAAGACTGGCGTTGGCCCATATGGCAGAGCATATGGGCGGGGCATTGTGATGTCACATGGTGGGCAGGACATATGGGGGGGGGCGGCAAAATTTTTTTTGCCTAGGGCGGCAAAAATCCTTGCACCGGCCCTGTCTCCTCCCAGATAAAATTCAAACTGAGGAGCAACAAAACGAATGGAATACCATACTGTTGGACTGCTCTGCCAGATTAATGACCTTTCTGGTTAAACTAGAAACCATACATCTAGAGGAAACAAAGACAAACCTGCAAAATGAGATTGTACAAATAAAAAGGTTTAAAACAGATAACCTTTTTTCCCCAATGGAAACAAAACTCCAAAAAAATATTGAACATTGCAGACAGAATCTAAAGATAAAAAAACACATGAAATTCCAAAGAGACTATAACGACTTTAAACAAGGTGAAATATTTCGCAAAAAACGAAAAACACGGAGATATAACAGTAGCCAGAGAGGCTCCACATCCGCAGATACAGATTGGTCAGATTCGGATGTAAGCTCCTCTAGGTCCAGACAAAGACCATACAGTAAGAGTACACGCAACAACGATCTAGTCCCAAGTCACTCACCGAACAGGGGCATCCTCAAGAGCACTGACAAATCAGTTGCATTTTTAGACTTTTTTAGGGCAGGATCTCCCTCGAGAGCAGAGGGGACGTTTGAGGGACAGGGATCGCTGGGCCTACAAGCGACAGGGACGGGGTCAGAGATTCTGACATGTAATAGGATTATCAATCTCTCTGATTTCCCGTTACAGCCTCATCACATTTCGCTTCTGAGTAAAGGCCTAACCTTTGTACCAACCCCAGGTTACAATAAATTTGAATGGTCAAAGGACATTAATTTGTTTGGCAGGAAATTAGCATTACATTTGATGCATTCCAAAAAAGATGCACTAATGGCGAATGATCTAGGTCTGAGTGTGGAGGATTTTGAACTTTCAAAGATATTGACAGGATTACTGGAGGAACAGAATCCATCCAGATCCCTGACGAATCTAAAACCACAAAGTTGGTTTACCCCCAACTTAAAAGATTCGCCACATGTAGATCTGCTCGTAGAAATGACCACTAGCGATTTGCAAAAGATGCGTTTTGAACGCCCACTGGACAACAATCTATCTACCACGGAACGAAAAGCCCTAAAAGAATTGACAATGTTGAATAACGTTGTCATAAAACCAGCAGATAAAGGGGGGAACATTGTGTTACTCAACCGTGAGATGTACATCGATATGTGCATGACACATCTGAATGACAAACTAAACTACAGTGTTCTCCCTGATGATCCTACTGAAAGGTACATTAAAGAGTTTGATTCCTTACTCAAAAGAGCGTTGGATGACAAAATCATCAATATAGAGGAATACAAGTACCTATTACCACATAAGCACCCAACGGTAGCCACTCTATACTGCCTACCGAAAGTGCACAAGGACATCAGAACACCCCCAGGGAGACCGATTATATCAGGCAATAATTGCCTGACCGAGCGGGCTAGTAAATATGTTGACAAAATCCTACACCCATTTGTCATAGACCTACCATCCTATATACAAGACACCAAGTCTACTTTACTGATTTTGGAAGGACTTCAGGTACCACCTGTAGCAGTACTTACCCTCTCCAGGGGCCGGCCGGGGTCCTCTCTCCTCGCCGCGCGCGGTCCTGCTCCTGCACGAGCCGCGCGCGGCTCATCCAACGACGCGATCAGTCGGGCGGGCAGTGACCGCGAGAAGCGGTCACGTGTCCCGCCTGACACTAAGAGCGCGCCGCGCATCTCGCCGCGCGCGGTCCTGCTCCTGCACGAGCCGCGCGCGGCTCATCCAACGACGCGATCAGTCGGGCGGGCAGTGACCGCGAGAAGCGGTCACGTGTCCCGCCTGACACTAAGAGCGCGCCGCGCATCTCGGGCGCGCTCTTAAAGGGACAGTGGGAGACAAAATTAGAATCAGTCTCCCATTGGCCCCTGTCATGCCATGTTCCCCATACACTCACGTTTTGGGGGCGTGGATATGACAGGGGCCAATCAAAGTGAACATTAGGGTATTTATACTCACCTGTTTCCTTTGCACCTTGCCCTATCGTGGTTTCTGTCCAGTTCCCTTTAGTGCTTGTATCGTTCAGTTGGTTTTTTGGTGCTTGACCTTGGCTTTGTTCCTGACTCCGCTCTCTCTTTATCCTTGCTTGTTTATCCGCTGGTTTGTCTTCTGTGTACCAGTCCTCGGCTTGTTCTACTTTACGCTGTCTCTCCGTTCCCTTGACCTCGGCTTGTTCTGGACTCTGTCTTTTCTTGTACTCGTCTAGTCCGGCCATTCTAAGGTCCGGTAAGACGAATCCTGGTTTCTTGTCTCTTGACTGTCTGGACTATTCCTGCGTGTTGGGGTATATTACCGTGACATTACGATAGGGCCATGGACCCCGCAGGTTTAGGACAACAGATGGCCACTCATGAGGCTAGATTCGCAGAACAGGATCACCGTATGGATCAAATGGCTCAAGCCATCCAGACACTGTTATCCAGATCAGCTCCGGTACCTGTACCTGCGCCTCCTGTAACCCCTATACCAGACACAGCTAATATGCCTAATGCTTCAGCACATCTAACCCCGCCACCTAGGTATGGAGGGGACGCTAAGACATGTAGGGGATTCCTTAATCAAGTGGAATTCCACTTTGAAATGTACCCACGTTCATTTCCCACTGATAGATCTAAGGTGGGTTTTCTTATGCACCAGCTTACGGATAAGGCACTTGAATGGGCAAATCCTATTTGGGAGGCTAATGGACCTATGGTACACGATTTCAATAGCTTCCTCACAGCGTTTCGTAGAACATTTGACACGACTAAAAGGTCAAAAAATGCCGCCAGGGCGTTAATGAGAATTAAGCAAGGATCTAAATCTGTAGCCGATTATGCTATTCAGTTCCGTACCCTTGCCTCACAGGTAGATTGGACTAACAATGGGCTTACTACTGCGTTTATGGAAGGTCTGTCTGAAACTATGTTGGATGAGGTAGCAGCTAAGGACCTCCCTGTACCCCTAGAGGACCTTATTGACTATCTCATCGATATAGATAACAGGATCCGTGACAGGTTATATACCAGGTCCAGAAATAGACGCTTTGTTCCCGTTAACCCACCTAGAGCTGAGACTCCCGAGGGATCTAAAGGGTCAGAGGAGGAACCTATGCAGTTAGGGGTTGCCAAACTTACTGACGCTGAAAAACTTTATAGGAGAAAGGAGGGACTTTGTCTTTATTGTGGTAGGAGGGGCCATATGAGACAAGAATGTCCCGTGCGTCCGGGAAACTATCGCACCTAAGACCGTATAGAGGACTGGCCTTGGGTGTGACATCAGAGTCCTCACATTTGCCTCTTAATAAATTGCTTCTCCCTGTTTCCCTGCACCTTGGTAGTAACTGCATAGCAGGGAATATACTAGCCCTGGTTGATTCCGGAGCGGCCGAAAACTTTATAGATTCCAGTTTTGTCAAGGAGAATAACATACCCACTAGAGAGAAGGAGACACCCTTGGCCGTTGAGGCCCTACACACATGAAACTGTACCACTACATATGTCTACAGGGGTGTTACACTCTGAAACCATTCGGTTTCAGATCATTACTTCTCCTTCCTCTCACCTCGTGTTAGGGTATCCTTGGTTGCGTACTCATAATCCCACTATTGATTGGGAGTCAGGACAAATAGTTTCTTGGAGTGATGCTTGCCAAGAGTCTTGTATTGTTAAAATCACCCCTTTGAATTCTACTAATATTCCTCCCGTGCCTACGGTCGTACCCCCTCAGTACTTGTCTCTTAAATCTGTTTCTGATAAAAGAGAGGCTGAAAAGTTGCCACCTCACAGGCCTTACGACTGTGCTATTAATTTACTACCTGGTACTATGCCTCCCAAAGGGAGGATATATCCTTTATCTCCTCAGGAGAATCTGGTTATGGAGGAATATATTAAGGAATCTTTAGAAAAGGGATTTATAAGAAGATCCTCTTCCCCGGCAGGGGCTGGTTTCTTCTTTGTATCTAAGAAAGATGGCGAATTAAGGCCTTGTATTGACTATAGGGGCCTAAATAAAATCACCGTCAAAAATGCGTACCCCATACCTTTGATCACGGAACTATTTGATAGGCTTAAACATGCCACGGTTTTTACTAAATTGGACCTTAGGGGTGCTTACAATCTCATACGTATCAAAAAGGATCACGAATGGAAGACCGCATTTAATACCAGGAGTGGTCACTACGAATATACTGTGATGCCCTTTGGCCTTTGTAACGCCCCAGCAGTTTTTCAAGAATTTATTAATGATGTCCTACGTCAATATATACATACATTCGTAATAGTATACTTGGACGACATATTAATTTATTCTACTGATTTACAAACTCATCACATGCATGTTAAATTGGTGTTGAGAACTCTTCTTGTTAACGGTCTCTATTGCAAACTCGAAAAATGTTCATTTGATCAATCAGAAGTCCAATTCTTGGGTTATATAATCTCTGCCAAGGGGTTTCGTATGGATCCCAAGAAACTTTCTGCCATTATGGAATGGCCTCTACCTCAGGGTTTGAAAGCCATTCAGCGTTTTCTGGGGTTTTCAAATTATTATAGGCGTTTTATTAAAGGGTTTTCTGCCATTGTAGCACCTATAACCAGAATGACCAAGAAGGATGGTAATACTCATGTCTGGAAACCAGAAGCACTTGAGGCCTTTGAATTCCTGAAGGCTTCATTTGCCTCTGCCCCTATTTTACAGCATCCTGTCCCTTCACTACCCTTTATTCTTGAAGTTGATGCTTCTGAGATTGGGGTAGGTGCTATCTTGTCTCAAAGAGATTCACCTGAAAAGCCGTTACACCCTTGTGGCTTTTTTTCCAGACAGATGTCCAAAGCAGAGAAGAATTATGATGTAGGCAATCGTGAACTCCTTGCTATCATTTTGGCGCTCAAGGAATGGAGACATCTACTAGAAGGTACTAGGGATCCCATCCTCATTTTAACGGATCACAAAAACCTCTCCTACCTTAGTGAAGCAAAAAGATTGTCTTCTAGGCAGGCCAAGTGGTCTCTGTTTTTGTCTCGTTTTAATTACATAATCACATACAGACCAGGTGATCGTAATACTAAAGCTGACGCTCTGTCCAGACAATTCGAGACTACTGACAAACTAGAAATTGATGTTACCCCTGTCATTCCTCCCGACAGAATAATAGCTACTACTGTTCTTTCTATTTCTTCTTCCCTCTTACAAGCTATACAGGCTAAACAAAACATGGCTCCTGGGGAGAGGCCTGCTGATAAACTGTTCGTTGATATACCCGAGAGACGAGACATTATGTCATTATATCATGACACTAGAACTGCTGGACACCCTGGTATTTCTAAAACGTTCTCAGCAGTTTCTAGATATTTCTGGTGGGCTTCCTTACGCAAGGACGTCACCGATTACGTTAATGCCTGTACTACTTGTGCTAGTATGAAGTCCTCCCACAGAGTTCCTTGTGGGTTGTTGCATCCGTTGCCCATACCCGAGAGGCCGTGGTCCAATCTATCCATGGATTTTATTGTTGAATTACCTCCTTCGAATGGTAAAACTGTCATCCTGATGATTGTGGATCGTTTTTCTAAGATGGCTCATTTTGTGTCTCTTGTCAAATTGCCATCATCCAAGGAACTTGCCTCTATCTTTGCCAGGGAGGTGTTTCGGTTGCATGGTATTCCCACTTCGATAGTGTCTGATAGGGGTAGCCAGTTTATCTCCAGATTCTGGAAAACGTTTTGTTCAGAGATGGGTATCTCCCTCTCGTTTTCTTCCGCTTACCACCCCCAGTCTAATGGAGCTGCTGAACGTGCCAACCAATCTCTAGAGCAGTATCTTCGTTGTTTCGTGTCCCACCATCAGAACAATTGGGCTGACCTTCTTCCTTGGGCTGAGTTTGCTCGTAATAATGCTGCTCATGAATCCTCCGGTAACAGCCCTTTTTACGTTGTTTATGGCCGGCATCCCGTGGTTCTTCCAGCTGCATTCTCCTTACAGGGCATGCCAGCTCTGGATGAACATTTGGCTGGTTTACGTAATACTTGGGAGCAGGTTCAGTGTTCTTTGGTGGCTTCCGCTGCTCGCCAGAAGGTTCAGGCAGACAAGCATCGCAGGGCGGCTCCATCCTATGCTGTGGGGGACCGGGTTTGGCTTTCTACTCACAATATTCGTCTTCGTGTGCCTTCTATGAAGTTGGCTCCTCGTTTTATTGGTCCTTTTCGTATCTTGCATGTGGTTAATCCTGTCTCGTATGCCTTGGATCTTCCTAGGAATCTACGCATTCCTAACGTGTTTCATACCTCCTTGTTAAAACCCCTCCTGTGCAACCGTTATACTCGGCATGTCCCTCCTCCCCCTCCGGTGTCTGTGGAGGGCCATGAGGAATTTGAAGTGGCTGCTATACTTGACTCTCGTTTTCTTCGGGGTCGCCTCCAATATCTGGTACATTGGAAGGGCTATGGGTCTGAGGAACGCAGTGGGATTTCCGCTGGCGCTGTTCACGCTCCTCGCCTTGTGCGTTCTTTCCACGCTCGCTTTCCTGCCAGGCCTGCTCCTCCCCGCCCGGTGGGCGTGTCTTCAGGGGGGGTACTGTAGCAGTACTTACCCTCTCCAGGGGCCGGCCGGGGTCCTCTCTCCTCGCCGCGCGCGGTCCTGCTCCTGCACGAGCCGCGCGCGGCTCATCCAACGACGCGATCAGTCGGGCGGGCAGTGACCGCGAGAAGCGGTCACGTGTCCCGCCTGACACTAAGAGCGCGCCGCGCATCTCGGGCGCGCTCTTAAAGGGACAGTGGGAGACAAAATTAGAATCAGTCTCCCATTGGCCCCTGTCATGCCACGTTCCCCATACACTCACGTTTTGGGGGCGTGGATATGACAGGGGCCAATCAAAGTGAACATTAGGGTATTTATACTCACCTGTTTCCTTTGCACCTTGCCCTATCGTGGTTTCTGTCCAGTTCCCTTTAGTGCTTGTATCGTTCAGTTGGTTTTTTGGTGCTTGACCTTGGCTTTGTTCCTGACTCCGCTCTCTCTTTATCCTTGCTTGTTTATCCGCTGGTTTGTCTTCTGTGTACCAGTCCTCGGCTTGTTCTACTTTACGCTGTCTCTCCGTTCCCTTGACCTCGGCTTGTTCTGGACTCTGTCTTTTCTTGTACTCGTCTAGTCCGGCCATTCTAAGGTCCGGTAAGACGAATCCTGGTTTCTTGTCTCTTGACTGTCTGGACTATTCCTGCGTGTTGGGGTATATTACCGTGACACCACCGTACACCTTATTAGCAAGCCTGGACGTTGTATCTTTATATAGCAATATCCCGCACAAAATAGGTATAGAAGCATGTCGCTCCTTTCTCGAATCGGTAGCATACGATGAAGCACAGATCTCCTTCATTATGTCACTATTGGAATTCATTTTGACACATAACTATATAATATTTAATGGCAAATACTATTTGCAAGAGACCGGAAATGCGATGGGTACAACTTGTGCTCCCACCTACGCAAATCTCTTCCTGGGATGGTGGGAGGACAAAATCTGGAAAGACCCACAATATAGTCTGTACCACAAATACATTCTAAAGTGGTACAGATATATCGACGATGTGTTTATACTCTGGACAGGTTCAGTTAAGGTATTCGAAGATTTTGTTAAGACCCTGAATGACAACACAATTAACCGTCAATCACTCACATATGTTATTGATGAAAAAGAACTGGTCTTCCTTGACCTTAAAATCCTCCTGATGGAGGACGGTACTATCCAAACTGTACTCTTCAGAAAGCAAACCTCAACAAACAGCCTCCTGCATTGGGAGAGTCACCATCCTTACAGGCTGAAAGCATCAATCCCATATGGACAATACTTAAGGGCAAGAAGAAATTGCTCTGAGGACTCAGCGTACTACCAAGAATGCCAATCACTGAAACTCCGGTTTAAGGCCTTAGGGTATCCAAACAGGGTTTTGAAAAAGGCATACCACACGCCCAAAAACCAGTTACTCGACCCCGAGATGTATTGCCACCTTTGACGGGGGCTGGGGAAAAATGATACAGACCTTTTCCAACCACTGGCCAATCCTTACACACAACCCTGTTTTGAAGAAATCATTACCGAGCTACCCATCTATCACGGCCCGCAGGTCAAGAAACCTGAAAGATCTACTAGTTCACAGTTTTTTAGCTCCTATTCCAATTGAGCCCAATTGGCTCACGAATACAAAGGTACATACAGGTGTGGCCACTGTAAAGCCTGCCCGTTCATTACCCCTTCCAAGTCAACTACCTCTACGCAATCAAAGATTATCATTAAAACCAATGCACTGGTCAATTGCAGTACCACTCGTCTAATATATCTGATCACATGTACATGTGACATCCAGTACATTGGCAAAACCATCCAACCTTTTCGTCGAAGGATCCTTCAGCATATCAACTCTGTAAAGAATATCATCACACCAACCCCTGTGGCAAAACATGTCATAAATTTTCACCAGGGCAATACTGATAATCTAAAATTCCAGGCTATTGAGAAGCTGATCCCTAACCCTAGGAAAGGGAACTTCAATCAACAATTACTACAAAAAGAATCTAAATGGATATATTCCTTTAGAACCCTCGCCCCCCAGGGACTCAACGAGGAGTTTAACTACACACCCTTCATACATTAGTTATATCTAGTTCCCATACTCAAAGATTCTCTCTCTCTCTTCTTTTTTTAACCTAAGCTCTCTCTGTCATCATTTCTGGCACTTCATAATCATAAATAAGTATATGTACATATCATAATAATTTTTTTTTTTTATCAATTATCTTTAATGACCCTTTGTGTATTAATACTTTTTCTAATCACTAGATATTGCAGAAATCGTCAATACTAAAAGAACGTCTACTGATATATTCATATACATGTTACATACTGGACATATACCATAGATCTATATATATATATATGTCCATTACAATATATAATAGCATCTAACATAAGGGAAAAGATCCAGTATTCCCTGCTTAAGTTTTTAGTATCGTTTATCATGCTAAACAAATATGAATATTTTTTCGACCTTTTGGAGAATAGGACAATAATTTGAATTGTCTCTGGCCGTACATCTGTGGATATTCCATGTTAAAATAATCGCCCAGCATGTGTACATATGGATCTCGGACGACACACGAATGTGATGGATCACATATCTATATGGGATACCATCCACCATTACACACAGATGGTATTTTCAGTTACATATCGGTATAGTTGCTATATATATTGCAATCAGTATAAATTGTAAATACGGCACATGATGAGGGTCTGAACCAAGCCACCCACTTATCACGCTGTATAATAATATGCTTTTGACTCTACAGATCAATTACGACCATCCTACTAAGTAAACAAGCAAAAACCTACCGATCGGGCAATAGTGGCTCCACGTACATGTAACTAAATTTTCTTTTGCATGTCACTCACTTTGAACATGCCACCTATCCTCCTACACTGTGTATCCATTTACTGGATACATGCCGACATATTTGTTTCACTTTTTGTGAAATTTTGCAAACACAATACGGACGGAGGGGGATGGCCCCTCCGGACCACCGTCTTTCGTCAGAACTAACTGATGACATCGACGTTCTTGTGACTTCAATTAAAGGTTTGGGCGCCCTATTTAATAGCCCGCTGGAAAACGATCTCGTTCCCCTTGAGAAGCCGCCTTACCGGCGAAACGCGCGTCGGGGTGTTTCTGTTCCCTCCTAATATTCCAAAGAAATAGCAGAACAGTTCTGTCCCTATATAGTATTGGAGAAAATCTCAAATATAGTAAAAGAAAATGGTCTTTTATTAATTGAATACTAAACACACGCACTGAAAATAACACAATCAGTGGTCATCGCTACCCCAGTGCTGGATAACTGAGGCAGAAACAGATGACTAAACCTTAACAATACTAAAGTGAGGAATATATACAGTCGGGGAGTGAGGAAAACAAAGGGTATATGTACATAAGACAAACGACTTAGGGCACCAGTCACCGAATAACGGTGAAGTGGATAAGTCCCTAAACCAGTAAACAAGGTGTACTAAGCCGGTAAGTCTAAACCTGGAGGTAATAGAGTAGCTAATAGTCAGTTGTTCGTATTTGTAATGATCCAAACCTCTTGGTCTAAATATGTGTAGTACACCTAGTAATATAGAAAGCTAAAATACTAGCTAGAGTAGCTGGTATGTATACAGAGTATCTAAGGTTACTGGTTTAGTCAGTGGCACAGCAGAGCGTCAGGACGGTGATCTGTATAGTTTGTGATGATCACAAAGGTCTGTAGGAAGTTGATACTGTTAAAGGTATCTGGATACGTCCTTACGCGGGGGTGCTATGTGCACTGTATGCTGTGTATGGACCAGGAATAACACAGTAACTTAATCGTCAATTAGACTGTGTCAGTCATGAGTTTAAATACCTTGGTCCAGTACACTGTGGACAGAATCCACTAATAGCCAAAAATGGCATTAATAAAAAAGGGTAGCACTGTAACTTGTCGTCAGTTAGCCGTGTTAGTAATAGTTTAAGTAACTTAATCTGGCACCCGCTAGTCGCTAAGGTGGCACGATTGTTCACTGAATCATTATCGTCCGCTTATCACTGCGGTATACCCAAGCGTGGGAACTGTGTCCGGCACCGTATGGTTGTTATAATGGTAATAATCTATATGGTGTAAATCCGAACAGTGTTCCACACAGTGGTCCAATATCAGGACAGTGTTCCACACCGCGGTACCGAAAACGTACAGTCCACTAACGTCCTACCCCTGTATATAGGGGGCTAAAGTGGTCTGCCGGTTCGTACCGGGGGGGGGGGGGGTTTGTGATGGTAGAGAGAGTAAACCAAAGTGCGTGCCCCTTATCAACAAGTTAAAATCATTGCTCAATCGTTGATCAAAGCCAGGTAGAGTTACACTATTAAAGGTGAGATGTCTCAGTGGCACCGTTAAGGAGGCACTAAGGTAGTACCCCTTGTATAGCACCCAGTGAGAAAGTGAGAGAACCTTCAACTGTGCCTTCAAGGGCACCTACGTCTAAAGAGAAATCTCAAATAACTATCTGATAGTGGAGCAAAAAATGCCCTAATCTGTGCCTTCAAGGGCACCTATCTGTAGTGCTAACAGGGCTAGGCTAAGTTAGAACAAAGTGGCAATAAGAGTCTTTAGACGGCTGTAGTCTATCGATCCAACTACAGGATAGTAGGAAAAAGGATCGTAAGTGTAGCTGAGGTGGCTAAGTATATAGTAGCACACCGAGTGTCATCAGATCACACCAAATCGGATCTATGTCAGGAGCCCCGACGCGCGTTTCACCCAACACACAGGCTCATCAGGGGGAACTGACTCCCCGAACAGAGTGAGCTTAAAAAGCCCGCCCCAGGTCCCGATTGGACAGGCCGCCGACGTGACGTCATTGGTAACCTTCAGAGGGTACGGTGGCTCGGCATGATCAATAATAATGCAAGGCGGAAGAGATGCCTAGAGAATAATTATCCCGATGGGGGTGCCGAGCTGGATACTACCGTGGTCAATATGAGATCCCTAGTGTGGGTACCTAAGTTAATATAATAATCAGGGAAATGTCCTACCAGGGATGTCAGCCAGCGGTTCGTAATGTGGCATATGTTAAGAAATATTAGAATGCATGTGAAAAGAAGTGGGGTTAAATGCCTAGTAACAATTAGGATTTTGATGTTATGTCATAGCACCAAAGGGTGCTGAGTAGTAAGATATGGCATAAAAGAGAGTGTGTTGTGCTCATCAGTGAATGAATGCTGTGTAGTTAAATTCTTCATTCAATCCTGAAGGGGCCAATGTCTTGAAAAGGTAGATCCATTTGGATTCTTTTTGTAGAAGGATTTTGTTGAAATTTCCTTTCCTTTGGTTTGGTGTAAGTCTTTCAATTGCCTGGAATTTCAGGTTTTCTGGTTTGCCTTCATGGAAGTTATTAATGTGTCTGGACACCGGTGTTGGGGTCACAGTATTGTTGATGGAGTTGACATGTTGGAGAATTCTTCTGCGAAACTGTTGGAAGGTCTTTCCTATGTACTGGGTGCCGCAGACGCATGTAATAATATAAATGATGCGTGTAGTGCTGCAGTTCACCAGTGCATTGGTAGTGATGGTGATTTTTGATTGTGTAGACTGGACGGTTTTTGAAGGTGTGATGTACTGGCATGCCTTACAATGGCCACACCTGTAGGTTCCCTTGGTCTTGGATAGCCAATTATCAGGTGGGGAGGGTAAGGCCAGATGACTGTGGACAAGGAGATCTTGTAGGTTGGTGGGTCTGCGGGCTGTCAGTGGTGGGTGGTCAGGTAAGCTGTTCCTCAAGGAAGGGTTGTGCAGTAAGATAGGCCAGTTGGTCTGTAGTATATGCGACATAGTGTTCCAGCCCTGGTCGAACGTGGCAATGCATCTGGGTGTTTTTGTTTCCATTTTGGGTTTGGTCATAGTAAGACTCAGATGTCTGTTGATGCCACTGGCCCTTTGGAAAGCTTGCTTGAGAACCCGATTGGGGTACCCTAATTCTTTAAATCTAGATCTTAGGAGTTTGCATTCATTATAGAAGGTGGAATCTTCAGAACAGTTTCTTCTGGCTCGTAGGTATTGGCCGAAAGGTATAGACGCTTTTAATCTGTAGGGGTGGTGGCTCTCCCAATGTAGGAGGCTATTAGTCGCAGTGGATTTCCAAAATAATTCGGTTTGAATGGTGCCGTCTTCTGTGAGTAGGATTTTTAGGTCAAGGAAGACGAGTTCTCGTTCATCGATTACATGTGTTAATTTAAGATTGATCTCATTCTCGTTGAGGGTTTTTACAAATTCCTCAAAGATATCAATGGGGCCTGTCCAGAGGAGCAGCACGTCGTCAATATATCTGTGCCAGCTTAGAATGAACCTGTGAAACCGGTCATATTTAGCTGATTTGACGACATGCTGCTCCCACCATCCCAGGAATAAGTTGGCGTATGTTGGCGCGCAAGTTGTCCCCATAGCAGTCCCAGATACTTGCAGATAATACTGCCCATTGAAAATAAAATAGTTATGGGTCAGTATGAATTGGAGGGCTGTGATAAAGAATTTCCTTTGGGGGTCGTTGTATGTGGTGTTCTCCAAGAAGAATTGGCATGCTCTGAGGCCAAAGTGGTGGGGTATGTTGGTGTACAGGGCAACCACATCTAAGCTGGCTAGCATGGTATAAGGGGGGACTGTTTTATCTTGTAAGAGTTGTAGTGTGGTCTTAGTGTCCCGAAGGTAGGAGGGTTGCGTTAGTACGATTGGATGTAGAATTTTGTCCATGTATTGGCTCAGGCGTTCTGTTAAGCAGTTGTTCCCTGATACTATGGGTCTCCCTGGGGGTGGTCGTATTCCCTTATGTATTTTGGGTAAACAGTAAAAAGTTGTGGCCTGTCCAATCGGGACCTGGGGCGGGCTTTTTAAACTCACTCTGTTCGGGGAGTCAGTTCCCCCTGATGAGCCTGTGTGTTGGGTGAAACGCGCATCGGGGCTCCTGACATAGATCCGATTTGGTGTGATCTGATGACACTCGGTGTGCTACTATATACTTAGCCACCTCAGCTACACTTACGATCCTTTTTACTACTATCCTGTAGTTGGATCGATAGACTACAGCCGTCTAAAGACTCTTATTGCCACTTTGTTCTAACTTAGCCTAGCACTGTTAGCACTACAGATAGGTGCCCTTGAAGGCACAGATTAGGGCATTTTTTGCTCCACTATCAGATAGTTATTTGAGATTTCTCTTTAGACGTAGGTGCCCTTGAAGGCACAGTTGAAGGTTCTCTCACTATCTCACTGGGTGCTATACAAGGGGTACTACCTTACTGCCTCCTTAACGGTGCCACTGAGACATCTCACCTTTAATAGTGTAACTCTACCTGGCTTTGATCAACGATTGAGCAACGATTTTAACTTGTTGATAAGGGGCACGCACTTTGGTTTACTCTCTCTACCATCACAAACCCCCCCCCGGTACGAACCGGCAGACCACTTTAGCCCCCTATATACAGGGGTAGGACGTTAGTGGACTGTACGTTTTCGGTACCGCGGTGTGGAACACTGTCCTGATATTGGACCACTGTGTGGAACACTGTTCGGATTTACACCATATAGATTATTACCATTATAACAACCATACGGTGCCGGACACAGTTCCCACGCTTGGGTATACCGCAGTGATAAGCGGACGATAATGATTCAGTGAACAATCGTGCCACCTTAGCGACTAGCGGGTGCCAGATTAAGTTACTTAAACTATTACTAACACGGCTAACTGACGACAAGTTACAGTGCTACCCTTTTTTATTAATGCCATTTTTGGCTATTAGTGGATTCTGTCCACAGTGTACTGGACCAAGGTATTTAAACTCATGACTGACACAGTCTAATTGACGATTAAGTTACTGTGTTATTCCTGGTCCATACACAGCATACAGTGCACATAGCACCCCCGCGTAAGGACGTATCCAGATACCTTTAACAGTATCAACTTCCTACAGACCTTTGTGATCATCACAAACTATACAGATCACCGTCCTGACGCTCTGCTGTGCCACTGACTAAACCAGTAACCTTAGATACTCTGTATACATACCAGCTACTCTAGCTAGTATTTTAGCTTTCTATATTACTAGGTGTACTACACATATTTAGACCAAGAGGTTTGGATCATTACAAATACGAACAACTGACTATTAGCTACTCTATTACCTCCAGGTTTAGACTTACCGGCTTAGTACACCTTGTTTACTGGTTTAGGGACTTATCCACTTCACCGTTATTCGGTGACTGGTGCCCTAAGTCGTTTGTCTTATGTACATATACCCTTTGTTTTCCTCACTCCCCGACTGTATATATTCCTCACTTTAGTATTGTTAAGGTTTAGTCATCTGTTTCTGCCTCAGTTATCCAGCACTGGGGTAGCGATGACCACTGATTGTGTTATTTTCAGTGCGTGTGTTTAGTATTCAATTAATAAAAGACCATTTTCTTTTACTATATTTGAGATTTTCTCCAATACTATATAGGGACAGAACTGTTCTCCTATTTCTTTGTACCAATTTACTTAGGGTTATCCCCTCATCTGTCCCTCAGATTTATTTTACACTTCTATAGGGCCCACCCCTCTAATCATTTATTCTTAAGGTTTCAGTACCTACTTTTGGCCCTCATTTGGGAAATACGAGCCCACACTTCAGTATCCTCTTAGGCTCGCTACTTATCGGCTATTTCCCCATAACCAGACCGTGCTCACAGCTCATGACTGACCTGTTGGAAAAATTGGGTGATCCCAATTTTGGTCAGGATGAGATAACCAATGTCTTTTCTACCAACCCTCTCACCGATAAGGACATTACTAATAATGATATCAACATTTCTTTCTTTGCCATCCAAAAACTTTATCAAGAACAAACCAGGAGCTTCTGGGAGCTAACCAGTTTAAAACAGTACTCACAGCAAAAACTAGTACCTAGGGGCTTACGCCCCGACATTCTCCTGCCAGACAAAGTCCGGACCGATGAACAAATTGGGGAATGGAACACGATCCTCTTGGACTGTTCTTTCCGGCTGATGGACTATCTAATTAAATTAGAAACTACCAACTTTGACGAAACTAACCTGAAACTACAAAATGAAATCACAATAATAAAAAACTTTAAGTCAGACAATCTGTATGTCCCCATGGAAAACAAATTACAGCAAAATATCACCAACAACAGACAACATCTAAAGATAAAAAAACACAATAAATTCCAAAGGGATTTTAAAGATTTCAGCAGCGGCGAGATCTTTAGGGAAAAAAGAAAGTACAACAGGAGACCCAGTAACTACAGAGGGTCATCCTCGGGTGAGACTGATTGGTCTGACCAAGACCAACCCCGTCGACCGAGACGCAACAATAAGAGCTCTGACAGGAAAAGAGACCCAAGCGTTCAAACCCATCAAAACAAAAGCATCCTTAGAAGCACTGACAAATCTGTGTCTTTTCTCGACATCCCCCTTGAAACCAGTAATCCCATTACACCCTCCCCCACATCCTTGGCGACTTTTTTAGAGCAGGACCCTCCCCGCCAACAACGGGGGAGACTCCGGGACAGGGAACGATCCTCAGCTACACTTACGATCCTTTTTCCTACTATCCTGTAGTTGGATCGATAGACTACAGCCGTCTAAAGACTCTTATTGCCACTTTGTTCTAACTTAGCCTAGCACTGTTAGCACTACAGATAGGTGTCCTTGAAGGCACAGATTAGGGCATTTTTTGCTCCACTATCAGATAGTTATTTGAGATTTCTCTTTAGACGTAGGTGCCCTTGAAGGCACAGTTGAAGGTTCTCTCACTATCTCACTGGGTGCTATACAAGGGGTACTACCTTACTGCCTCCTTAACGGTGCCACTGAGACATCTCACCTTTAATAGTGTAACTCTACCTGGCTTTGATCAACGATTGAGCAACGATTTTAACTTGTTGATAAGGGGCACGCACTTTGGTTTACTCTCTCTACCATCACAAACCCCCCCCCCCCCCGGTACGAACCGGCAGACCACGTTAGCCCACTATATACAGGGGTAGGACGTTAGTGGACTGTGCGTTTTCGGTACCGCGGTGTGGAACACTGTCCTGATATTGGACCACTGTGTGGAACACTGTTCGGATTTACACCATATAGATTATTACCATTATAACAACCATACGGTGCCGGACACAGTTCCCATGCTTGGGTATACCGCAGTGATAAGCGGACGATAATGATTCAGTGAACAATCGTGCCACCTTAGCGACTAGCGGGTGCCAGATTAAGTTACTTAAACTATTACTAACACGGCTAACTGACGACAAGTTACAGTGCTACCCTTTTTTATTAATGCCATTTTTGGCTATTAGTGGATTCTGTCCACAGTGTACTGGACCAAGGTATTTAAACTCATGACTGACACAGTCTAATTGACGATTAAGTTACTGTGTTATTCCTGGTCCATACACAGCATACAGTGCACATAGCACCCCCGCGTAAGGACGTATCCAGATACCTTTAACAGTATCAACTTCCTACAGACCTTTGTGATCATCACAAACTATACAGATCACCGTCCTGACGCTCTGCTGTGCCACTGACTAAACCAGTAACCTTAGATACTCTGTATACATACCAGCTACTCTAGCTAGTATTTTAGCTTTCTATATTACTAGGTGTACTACACATATTTAGACCAAGAGGTTTGGATCATTACAAATACGAACAACTGACTATTAGCTACTCTATTACCTCCAGGTTTAGACTTACCGGCTTAGTACACCTTGTTTACTAGTTTAGGGACTTATCCACTTCACCGTTATTCGGTGACTGGTGCCCTAAGTCGTTTGTCTTATGTACATATACCCTTTGTTTTCCTCACTCCCCGACTGTATATATTCCTCACTTTAGTATTGTTAAGGTTTAGTCATCTGTTTCTGCCTCAGTTATCCAGCACTGGGGTAGCGATGACCACTGATTGTGTTATTTTCAGTGCGTGTGTTTAGTATTCAATTAATAAAAGACTATTTTCTTTTACTATTTCTGAGATTTTCTCCAATACTATATAGGGACAGAACTGTTCTCCTATTTCTTTGTACCAATTTACTTAGGGTTATCCCCTCATCTGTCCCTCAGATTTATTTTACACTTCTATAGGGCCCACCCCTCTAATCTCCTAATATTCCACTCTCTGCACTATCAGTTAATTTTTTTGAATATTCGGATTTCTAACGATAACCATATATAGGCTGTGGGTGAATCGGGAGGGATACTAAAGCTGTAGCCACCTATATGGATTGTGGTTATAACTTCCTTTGCGTGATTAACGCAATGTACGTCTGATAAGACTTTACTCTGGTTATACTTTAGCTATTTAGACGCAAGCTAGTGAGTTGTTTCTAAGGGAGGTGCCCTTGAAGGCACAGTTAGTATCTATTATCCGACTAACTTGTGATTAATTTATTACTCTCTCCTCCTGTACCTTTCTATTTTCTGTAGTTAGCTCTCCTATCTGGTAGGTGCCCTTGAAGGCACAGAGATATATATATCTTCCTATCTGTCTTTTCTCCTTACTAATTTTAGGGTTACTCACAATATTTACTACCCAGAGGAGGCAGCAGCTCAGAAATAGGAGATACCACGACCATAGCTTGCGGTGCAGTATAACTCTAAGACAGCATTTAGACAGCACCTGTCTCCTGTCCTAACTACTGCTATAGATAATACTTTTTGCAATCTGGCAAACTACATCGAGACATTGCTAGTCACTACGGCAGAGACATTACTCAGACAGCACTGTCTCTTGCTTTGTGACCACAGTTATAGACAGTATCCTATAACTCTAGGACAGCATTTAGACAGCACCTGCCTCCTGTCTTACGGCTATAGATAATATCTTTCGCAACCTGATAAACTACATTGAGGCATTACTAATCATAACGGCAGAGACATTACTCTGATAGCACTGTCTCCTGCCGTCTGACCACAGCTATAGACAGCATTTTGTGCAGTTGTACGAACTGCCGAAAGTACTACCAGTCGTGACAGTAGAGACATTGCAACGATTAACCTAAGAATAGCTGTGTTTCAAGTGCTGTTGATTTTCGTTTTTAAACCTTTTTTATTTCTGCATAGCACTTCCGTATGCCCCTGTATGTACTTATACAGACGGTTTAGGAGTGGATATACGAAATAATCACTTTGTATCTTGTTCACTAATAAATATATTTTTTATTTTTACTTTAATTCAATTTCTCTGGACACACGTATACTTTATAGGCAGTGTTCCTCGCTCTCCTTTTCTCTCAACCAATTTCCATGTAGGGTTAACCCCTTCACTGCCTAGAGATATTTTTACACTAGGCTCTCATTTTTGTAAAACTGATTAATTTCTTATTTCCAATTTCTAGGTTGTATAATGAATAGTAATATGATCCGAATGCCTCTCCAACCTTTTTAGGAGATAAAATTATTTTATCTCCTACTTTTATTTTGCATATTCGATTGTTTTTCTTTTTAAATTTTAATTTATCGGAGAGAAGTTTGTCAATCTTGTTGTTATTTAAATAACAATTTTGTTTGAGGAACATTACATTTCTATCTATATTTTCTTTAAGTTTGATCTTAATTAAATTTTGAATTTGTATTATGTTTTCCAAAATATTAAAATTTGGATTTTCTTTATTTATTTTATCTAGTTTAGTTAATTATATATAAAGATTTGATAAGGATTATCTGCATTTCTTTTTAACACACGATCCGAGTTTTATAACTAATCCTAGGGTAAAACATTTGAATGATCCCCAAAGAGGGACAATTTAAGTTTCTCCATTATCATTAATTTCAACAAATTCCTCAGCTTGCTTTTTCAACCTATCTATATCTAGTCCAGGATAGCATAATGATTCATTCAGTCTCCATGTTGTTTGAGGAGAATATTCTCTATTATTCTCAATTTTTAAGAATATGGTTGCGTGATCAGATCATGTTAGTTATCCGATCCTTGAGGAATAACTTTTATGTAGCATTTGATTTTAAGTAATGAATAGATCTATTCTTGAATATGAACAGTGTACCTTTGAAAAAAAGGTATAGTCTCATTCTTGAGGTGTAATACTCTCCAGATGTCGTATAGTGAGTTTTTTGCGAAAAAAAACCTGAGTTAGATTTGCAGTGTATTTAGATTGCAAATCTGTTCTTGCATCAGATGGTAATTTTTTTTATCCAATCCAATGTCAGGAGCACAGTTCAAATCCCCTCCTAGAATTAAAGTACCTTGAGTTATTTGATCTATTCTGTTCATTAGTTTTTCAAGAAATTGAAAATCAGAATAACATATCTACCTTTAGTATGCATTTCCTCAAGGATCATCTCATATTTTACTTTATTAGAGATTATAATAGCTGGTCCTCACTTTTTTACCCTTAAGAATATTAGCGAACATTTACTACATCTATTTGATTTTGGCATAAAGTATCATACAATTGGCCTCTTTTATGTGGAGTATTCATTCCCTGAGCATTTATTGAGATAAAATTAAGTGTAATTTATTTTTATTTTGATGTTTGGAGCCTCTTGTCCCTGCCTTACTTCTTCATATCTTTGTATGAGTTCTCTCAATAAATAAACTTAAAATACCTTGTAACATATAAAACATTCATTCGACATTCATTCATTAAAGCAACACCATGTGTAATCAGAAATATCCTTTCTGATCTGACCTATTTCTATTTTATGTCACACTAAAGGTGTACCAGCTTTCTAAGAAATTTGTATCTTAAGTTATTTTTGTTTCAATTTCTAATTCTAATTCTTATTTCCCTTTTTCCCCCATCATGAAGAGTCAGAAAGAAGAGAGAGAGAGAGAGAAAAAAGAGAAAAAAATAATAATACAATATATAAATAAATAAATAAAAAATAAAGAAATATAAAGAAATTCCCCTTTCCCTCCCTCTGTCCCTATCTCTTTATTTCCTTTTTCATCCTTTCTTTTTCTTTTCTCTTCCTTTCTAGATCTTCCCTTCTATATGTAGATCCCCTTGTTTATGTCACAGTGATTATTATAATCCTCTTTTTAATATATTCTATAAATATGTGAAACTCTAATCGTGCAAAAACTTTTCATCTTCTTTACTGTGTTTTCCTTTTTCATAAGTGCTATTTACATTAGATAGCGATGTATTTCTTCTCTTTTCTTCCCTTTTATCTTATGAATAAATAAATTTTCATTTTGTTCTCTTTCAATCTTTTTATTCAATATTCCCCTAATACCATAATCATTTTTTAATTATTCAATATTTATTTACTTTTACATATTTTAGGTGTACTATCAAAAACCTCTTGCATATCTAATAGTGATACATTTAAATACATTTCTATTATATACATACAAAACAAAGGGATCTTTTGAAATCTTTAGACACTCTTATCTTTAAATGCAATATGTATTATTTTATTCATTAATTTAAACTTTAATTAAATTACGAAAATTTGAATAGAATAAACAAGATTTTGATTAGATTCCATTAGGTAGAGGGGAAGAGAAAAGTGCGGAATTCTATATATTGTATTACATTCACCCTTGTTTAACCTCCATACAAGTATAATTCGAGAAAAAGACAAAAAATACAATACACGTGGGATTCAGCTGATATTCCTAAAAAATAATAAATAAAAAGAATATAGCACATGACACCGGGGAGGAAAAATGGCTAAGTGACCCCAATTTGGACATTGCCACTTAAAGGTGTACTCACTTTTGTTGCCACGATTTTGACATTAATGGCTGTGTGTTGCGTTATTTTGAGGGGGCAGCAAATTTATACTGTTATACAGGCTGTGCACTTACTACTTTACATTGTAGCAGAGTTTCATTTCTTCAGTGTTGCCACATGAAAAGATATACTAAAATATTATTAAAAGGGTGTACTGTGAGATACTGTATATAAAATATGTAGTTTATCTCTCATGCACTTTAATTAATGACTTTAATAAATGTTAAGTTTTAGATATTTTTTATTTTATTTTATTTTTTCATGGGTTAACATCCTATATGTTAAAATATAGGTTAATTCAGGGCATATCTTTTTTGTCTTCAGTTGTAATTCCACTAAGCGTTAACCCCTTGTCCCATATGCCATAAACATGGATCTCTGAGCTCTCTTTCTTATGTATAGTTTATGCAGTTATCCAATTTCCTAAACTTCTAGGATTTACTAACATTCCCCAGTCGTCCATACAATGGATATGAACAAGTGTTTAGGAACTTGAAAGGGAAACACACTATCAATGCACAGTATGTCCTCTGGGACAGTGACCAACACCATGGTCCCTTATCCCCATCGTGATGCCTTCTCAGTGAGAGTGCTTAATTGACGTGTCTGTATTCTAGTTAGACAGGGTTATTCTATAAAGTTAGAACTCTAGGGGAATTCAAAGTGAATTTCAAATTTAAGGTAAATTTAGCCAATTTAATCCTCTAAATTAACTATGCTTTCAATTCAACTACTTTGGCCTTAGATTTGAAATATTCTTTTAATTTACTTTGAATTCTCACTTTAGTGAATAACTGTTAGTGTGGCTGCCCACACATATTGAAAACATTATTGTAATGTAATGCCACTATAATGTATGCAAGCCTGGATAGTGCCCTCGTAATTTTTCCAAGCACAATTCTTGCAATATTTACATACGTCTAGATCTACTTCTGCAATGAGATCGTCTTTGACTAGGAAGCAGATAAAATCTTATGTCAAACATATAGTTCTAAATAATACTGCTGGATATATTCTATATGCATGTTTCTGTAAACTCTTTTTACAACCACTGGTTACAGTGCAAGCAAAACATTTTGAGCAGTATTGTCACAGTTTGTGTCAAACCATTTTCACACTGTTTAAAAAAGGACTTTCATGGCATCAACATCCTTTGCTACAGCTGAGAGAATGCCTGAATTAGCTTCTGCAACTTTGGTTTGGCAATGATGACTGAGACTATTGGCGGCAGGTTAGCCAATGCTACTCAGTCATTACTGTTTACATGCGAGTGGGTTCATGTAGAAATCTATTTCTGCTGTAGCAGAGTGGCTAGGCTGTAGGTGCCAGGTGAGCCAGGTTTTGTCAAAACCCCAAAAATGTCCTATAGCCACTACAATTGTTGTTAGAATGCTCCTTTAATGAAGAATGGTTAGACTCCTAAATGACGAGTAAGAGACAGATGGTCCATGTAAGTGTCACCCTTGTATGGGGACCTTCATAAAAGGCCAGTGTGGCTACCATTAAACCAGTCTTACTTTTACCCTCAACACTGAGTCTCGTCTCTTGTTGTAGGGAACTGCTATACCAGCTATACCAGCTATAATCCCTGCTCCTGGGATTGCTCTTTGGATTACTATACTGGCTATAATCACTAGCTCTTTTAAGAGCTACACAGCCAGACCTGCTATACTCTCTTGGAGGAGAGGTTCGCCCACTGGAAGCTGGATCCAGAGGGGCTGTGGGCAAAACGCACATGTCAGGGGCCCTCTGGTGATCCAGGATGCCCACAAGCATAGCTACGCCCTGTATGGGTGTGTACTTGAAGCTATTTTGCCGATCGTTCATGCAACCAGTGTTTACTGTTCCCTAGGCAACCTGTCTGCTTCGAGATAGGGTTATGGCTGACAACTTCAGCCCTAATTTCACTGTTGGGGATTGCATTACAGATGCATTACAAAAAAATAGAAAATAGGGTGGGTATGTCTATATGTTAATACAGATTTGAAGCCAAGTATTAAAGAAATAGTATGTGAGGAAGCAGAAGCCTTATGGATGGACATTTGCAGGGGATATACATTAATAGTAGGGATATATTACCAACCCCCAAAGATTAATACTGAGGTTGAAGAGAAACTGCTATCTCAACTTAACAGACCTGCACACTTGGGTCATGTGTTAATTATTAGAGATTTTAATTATCCAGATGCTGACTGAGCCAGAGGGGCTAGTAGTACAAACAGGTTTTGAACCTAATAAATGACACATCTATATTTCAGTTAGAAGCACCATCTAGAATAGATGCTTGTCTGAATTTTGTAATAAATAATAATGTTGAGCTATTTTCGAATATTAAAGTTAGACCATAATATGGTATAATTTGGGAGTAACTAGAAAAAAATAAATTTGTAAGGGTTTTAAAAAGAGGCTTAATTTCAAAAGCACTAATTTCAATTAGATAATGGCATCTTCCCAACAAATTGGTGGGAACTATGGTATTAATCAAGGAAGGTCAGAACCGGCAGAAATTCTAAATATTCTTTTCTTCAGTATATCACAAAAAAGAAGAATCTATGGCTGTAGACTAGCAAATTCCTGTTACAAAAGCATGTGTTTTTAATCCAAAGAGAAATCCATTATGGAGTCAAGAAGGAATGTGTTTCCTAATTTAAACTATAATTAGCTTCAATAGTTTTTTTTTTTACTTCTTTTGGATCAGCAACATAAAGAAATAGGTTTTAAAAGTTGAACTTATTCAAGTGTGTGAGGAATGTTTCTTAAAGTAAAACACAATAACATTACAGCAGTGAATTCATCAATCATTAAAAGAGCACTATAGTGCCAGGAAAACAAACTAGTTTTCCTGGCACTATAGGGTCATTAGGTCCCGCCACCCTCATGGCCCCCCTCCCGCTGGGCTGAAGGAGTAAAAACCCCTTCACCCACTTATCTTTCTCCAGCCCCGGGCTCTGGGGAACTCTCCTTCTCCTTCCGACGTCAGCGCCGAATACGCATTAGCGGCAAGAGACGCGCGCACATTCAAATCGCCCATAGGAAAACATGCTTTCCTATAGACGTCAATGCTTTCCTATAGACGTCAGCGTCTTCTTACTGTGATTTTCACAGTGAGAATCGCGGGAAGTGGCCTCTAGTGGCTGTCAGTGAGACAGCCACTAGAGGCTGGATTAACCCTCAGTGTAAACATAGCAGTTTTTAAAACTGAGCTGAAGTGGTCTGGGTGCCTATAGTGGTCCTTTAACCCATTTTGCTACATAAACATCTATGTTTGCTGAACAAAGTTGTGTTACTTTGCACAATACACAATCATTCATAGACCTCACTTAATTTATTCTATTTATTCTAATAAAAAAATAAACCCACCATCATCAATGTCATGTACTATTCCCAACAGTGCTGCCTTTGGAAATTTTGGTGCCCCTAACACAGCTCATGTTCTGGGCCCCCAGGGCCCGACCCCCAAGTCCGGCCACAGAGCCGCCTCTGAGTCTGCCCACAGGGCCCATCCTAAATTTGCCCAAACGGATGAAGTGTGTGCATACTGTGGTGTGTGTATAGTGGATGTGGAATGTGTAAAGTGGATCTGGTGTGCATGTCATGGATGCAGAGTGTATAGTGGATTCAGATTGTACGTTTGAGTAATGTATGTAGAGTTTGTGTGTATTAGATGCAGAGTGTGTGTTTGTGTAGTGGATGTAGTGTGTGCATGGTGAATGCAGAGTGTGTATTTGTGTAAGGATGTAGTGTGTGTATAGTGACTGCAGAGTGTGTATTTGTGTAAGGATGTAGTATGTGTATAGTGATCCCAGAGTGCATGTTTGTGTAAGGATGTAGTGTGTGTATAGTGACTCCAGAGTGTGTGTTTGTGTAAGGATAGTGTATGTGTGTTTGTGTAAGGATATAGTGTGTGTATAGTTACTGGAGAGTGTGTGTTTGTGTAAGGATGTAGTTTGTTTGTTTATGTAAGGATGCAGTGTGTATAGTGACTGCATAGTGTGTGTTTGTGTAAAAATGTAGTGTGTGTTTGTGTAAGGATGTAGTGTGTGTATAGTGACTGCAGAGTGTGTTTGTGTAAGGATGTAGTTTATGTGTTTGTGTAAGCATGTAGTGTGTGTATAGTGACTGCAGAGTGTGTGCTTTTGTAAGGATGTAGTTTGTGTGTTTGTGTAAGGATACAGTGTGTGTATAGTTACTGCAGTGTGTGTGCTTTTGTAAGGATGTAGTTTGTGTGTTTGTGTAAGGATGTAGTGTGTGTATAGTGACTGCAGAGTGTGCGTTTTTGTGAGGATGTAGTTTGTGTAAGGATATAGTGTGTATAGTGACTGCAGAGTGTATTTGTGTTAGGATGTAGTTTGTGTGTTTGTGTAAGGATTTAGTTTGTGTGTTTGTGTAAGGCTGTAGTGTGTATATAGTGACTGCAGAGTGTATGTTTATGTAAGGATGCGGTGTGTGTGTAATTGTTAGTGTATAGTGTGTGTAAATGTTGTTGTGGTGCTGCATACTGTGAGGGGGGAATAGAGCATATTGTTGCAGTTTTTTTATTTAAATTTTATACCCCCCTCCCTGCATCTTACCTGTGTCCAGGGAGGGGGGAGATCACGTTCCATGGTGGTCTGGTGGCAAGATGTGGGCCTCCGGCTCCCTGTACACCACAGAGGGGACCCTGCACACTCCATCTCCTCTTCCCAGCTGCTCTTCTCTCTCCAAGTCTCGCGAGCTGTGCGGCCGTCAGAGCATTGCCAGAGCAACGCTCCACACGGTTTGCAAGACTTGGAGAGAGAAGAGCAGCTGGGAAGAGCAGATGGAATGTGCTGGGCCCCCTCTACTGTATACAGGGTGCCAGGGGCCCACAGGTGCATATATATATATATATATATATATATATAAAATCACTATATATATGTGCAGATAGGAAATGTGGGGCCCGGGACTTCGTGTGTAGTCCGGGTCCCTCAGGGCCACTGAGCCCATGATAACCGTTATGGTTGTCATGCCCTGATGGCGGCCCTGATTCCCACACTAAAATTTAGGGAGTATTCAACCAGGTGGTATTTTTATTTTTCCATCGTTTTCATGCTGAATCAACTTGTATTGTTGTTTCCACTGGCACTGTAGCTCTATCTATCACAGCTATTTCAGTGAGAGTGAAGCAGAATCAACTTTGTGGGGAAAATCAGAAACACTCTTTAGTGAGAACTTATAGCAGAGTTCCAGAATAGTGTCCAGAATGTCTGGTGTTGTATGATGCGCTTGAAAAAGACCTTTGTTGGTCGAAACGTTGCTTGGCGTTGCATTTTTTCCTAATAAATCTGCATACGGTTTCAATTTGGAGTGCCTGTGGTCCTTTCTTCTTTGGTGTTGTATGATGGTGACAGTGATGAGTCCAGTGGTGAGAATTCTGTTTCCCATACCACTGTGGGCATATCACTTTTACCTCTGGCCCAGGAGATACTAGACTCTGAGAATGATAAGCCAGAGGAATTAATGGAGGACAGTGTCGAAAGGACAAGCACCAGCTCAGTATTTTTGCCAGCAGCTAGTATGCATTCCCATCTTGCATCTTGCATCAACCATCTCCAAGTCCATCTGTATCTTCTGTAGAATCTAATAGAGACAGCTGAAACATTAGCTGCATCTGCACAAGTAGCTCACTCACTGTCAATGTTACCATCTCACCAGCACACCTGTACCTGCACAATTAATATTTCCATTAGCATTAATCAAAAAGTGCTAGTGTACAGGCTAGTGTTGCTACAGCTTTTATTGCCACCAATGCAAAGCAACCTTCATCACAAGACATTGGATATAGGTTAATGGGTCCTGCCAGCAAAACTAGGTTTGGGACTACCTTGAGTGTCTCCAAGAAGGCTTGCAAACAGCAAACTGTGCAGCAAGGAAGTGAGTAGTGGGTAAATAAAGGGTCGTCGCACTAGTGCCAATTTAAAACAACATCTGCAAAGACTCCACGAGTCTGTAATACTAAGGGAAGAACTAAACAAGAAGGTACTAGGGCAAGCAGCAGGTCCACTTATGCTGTATCTGATTATGTGCAGTTATCGCATCCTACCACAAAAGCCGCCTCCTCCACTACTACTAATACCTCCCTTAGGCAGAACAGGAGACATGGTAAGGATACTGCCAGTAATCAACAGAGGCAGGTTGTACAGGAACAGTCAGACTCCTCATCATCCGGTGAATTAAAAAAGAAAAACATAGGAAAAAAAGGTTTATCTTGCCTAACTACCACTGCCAGTGCCACTTACCACCACTTTTTATTAAGTGATTTAGAATTCACTTAGTCTATGCCACTCCCTTTCCTCTGAGAATTGCAAACCTATTCCATTAATCATATACACCAAGCATGTCAAACTCGCGGCCCACAAGGACCATCTTTGCGGCCCGGCGAGCCGCGAGTGCATGCTCGGTGTTATAGTAGAGTAGGCATCTGCTTTCCCCACATTACAGGTGCCTACTCTTCTAACACTTACCCGGGGAGGAGGGCCGCGAGGGAGCTCAGTGTTTCAGCTCCTCACTGAAGTGAAGCCTTGCGCCGGAATATGATGTCATATTCCGGCACCCAGCATCACTAAACCGCACGCGGGAGCAGTTAGAAGGACCTCAGGGAGATGCCCCACATCGGCTCCATAAGGTAAGAAGCAATTATGAAAAGTATGTGTGTGTAAGTGTGTGAGTGTCTGTCAGTGTGTGTGTCTGTCTGTGTGTGTGTGTGTGTCTGTCTGTCTGTCAGTGAGTATGTGTGTGTCTGTCAGCAAGTATGTGTGTGTCTGTCAGTGTGTGTCTGTCTGTCAGTGAGTATGTGTGTCTGTCAGCAAGTATGTGTGTGCCTGTATGTGTGTGTGTGTGTGTGTGTGTCTGTCAGTGAGTATGTGTGTGTGTCAGTGTGACTGTATGTGTGTTTGTCTGTCAGTCAGTGAGTATGTATGTGTCTGTATCAGTGTGTGTGTCTGTGTCAATGTGTGTGTGTCTGTCAGTGAGTATGTGTGTATCAGTGTGTGTATGTGTATCTGTCTGTCAGTGAGTATGTGTGTGTCTGTCAGCAAGTATGTGTGTGTCTGTCAGTGTGTGTCTGTCTGTCAGTGAGTATGTGTGTCTGTCAGCAAGTATGTGTGTGTCTGTATGTGTGTGTGTGTGTGTCTGTCAGTGAGTATGTGTGTGTGTCAGTGTGACTGTATGTGTGTTTGTCTGCCAGTCAGTGAGTAGGTCTGTGTCAGTGTGTGTGTCTGTGTCAATGTGTGTGTGTCTGTCAGTGAGTATGTGTGTATCAGTGTGTGTATGTGTGTCTGTCTGTCAGTGAGTATGTGTGTGTCTGTCAGCAGGTATGTGTGTGTCTGTCAGTGTGTGTCTGTCTGTCAGTGAGTATATGTGTCTGTCAGCAAGTATGTGTGTCTGTACGTGTGTGTGTGTATCTGTCAGTGAGTATGTGTGCGTGTCAGTGTGACTGTATGTGTGTCTGTCTGTCTGTCAGTGAGTATGTGTGTGTCAGTGTGACTGTGTGTGTGTGTGTGTGTGTGTGTCTGTCAGCAAGTATACGTGTGTCTGTCAGTGTGTGTCTGTCTGTGAGTATGTGTGTGTGTCTGTCAGCAAGTATGTGTGTCTGTCAGTGTGTGTGTGTCTGCCTGTCAGTGAGTATGCGTGTCTGTCAGCAAGTATGTGTGTGTCTGTATGTCTGTGTCTGTCTGTCAGTGAGTGTGTGTGTGTCAGTGTTACTGTATGTGTGTCTGTCTGTCTGTCAGTGTGTGTCTGTGTGTGTGTCTATCAGTGAGTATGTGTGTGTCAGTAAGTGTGTGTGTGTCTGTCAGTGTGTCTGTGTGTGTCTGTCTGTCAGAAAAAAAAACAGTGTCCTATCAGCTTCTACCAACTGCATCTGCAGAGGTAGCAGACATAGCCACATAATAAGACTCAGGCAGGCAGGGCAAAACCACAACAATGAAAGTCAATGGTGTACACATGACCCATGGGGCCCCGGTGTGAAAATTGATCCGTGCCCCCCTCACCCACGCGCTTACTCTGCACATGCCGGGGCCGCAACACATGGCGGCGGGCATCTGGTCGCAGGGGTCGCAGGGCTGCAACCGCGGTATGTACGCCAGTGCATGCAGATACACATACACTTAAAGGACTACTACAGACACCCAGATCACATCAGCTCAATGAAGTGGTCTGGGTGCCAGGTCCCTTTAGTTTTAACCCTGCAGCTGAAAACATAGCAGTTTCACAGAAACTGCTATGTTTCACTGTGGGTTAATTCAGCCTCTAGTAGCTGTCTCACTGACAGCCGCTAGATGTGCTTCCGCGATTCTCACTGTGAAAATCACAGTGAGAAGACTCTGGACGTCCATAGGAAAGCATTGAGTAATGCTTTCCTATGGGCGCATTCGGAGCTGAGAGGCTGATTGGGGTGGAGGGATTCCCAGCGCCAATGGAGTCTGGCACTGGAGAAAAATAAGTAATGAAGGAGTTTTAAACACACACACTCTCATGAACAGACACATACACACTAGCTAACAGACACACACATTTACTGAGAGAGACACACTCAGTGACATACATACATACACACTCACTGACAGACAGACACACACACATACACACTCACTTACAAAACATACACTCTCACTGACAAACACACACTCACTAACAGACACCAAACAGACTCACTAACACACACACACAAACTAACACACTCAGTAACACACACCATAACACACTCACTGACACACACTAGCAGACACACACTCAATAACAGGCACACACAAACTAACACACACAGTAACACACACACAGAAACTAACACACTCACTGATACTAGCAGACACACACACAGTAACACACACACTGACACAAAAACTAACACTAACACACACACACAGATAAGTTTTTTTAAAAAATGTGATCCCCCAGCCTCCTTACCTTTGCGAGTGCTGAGGGGATTTCCTGGTGTCAAGTGGTGCTGCCCGGCAGCCGGTCCTGCGGGCGCGCGAGGGAGCACTCTCCCCTAGCGCTCTCTGCCCAGCTCCTTTGCGCGCCGCTTACTGATGCCGGAGCCGGAATATGACACCAGGACCAGCCTCGGGGGCCACACTGGCGTACATACTGGATCGCAGGGCGGCTGAGCCCCCTGGTGGACCGGGCCCGGTCGCAGCCGCGACCACTGCGACCGCGGTATGTACGCCAGTGATGAAAGTTGATATTTTAAAAAAAAAAAGGAAAGGAAAAATTGAGAAGGTAATTAATGACCCAGTCACCTATTCCATCCTTTCCTTTTTTTTATTTTTATTTTTTTTAAAATATTATTTAATGACTCCTACTGCTGCTTGGGCACTATGTTTTTTCCACATTGGAGATCGGTCACTGATGCTACAGACTGTATCTGTGGGAACAGAAAAAATGCAAATACACCTGTGTGCAGATCAAAACACACACAGTGGGTAATAAGTGAAGGAAAACACACAAAAATTACCCTTAATTAGGAAGTATTGTAGATGAAAGGACTCCTCTCATGTCCTCATAACAAATACAGAAAATACCAAAAGGCAATCTACAATACAACAATAAAGAATAGACATAGGGCAATATTGTTTGCAAAAGTAATGGGTTAATGGATAAGAATGATTTGCACTCACAAACCCAATTTGATTGTAGGCATATCAATAGAATCAATGTAACGACTTCAGGACCTTGGAACCTCAGTAGCATGCATAGGAAGAATAGAAAATAATAATAGTGCAGGGTATCTCAGTAAAAAATATACGATTTATTTAATATCACACTTACAAGAACGAAGTGTCAAAAAGGCACATCAGGTGGAAACACTTTGATCCAGGATCCACGAGAGCAGAATAGCCAAATAAAACAAATAAATGCACAATATAAAAAAATATATTAGATACACTATACACTAGAAACAGCCCTACGCGTTTCGTTCAGGGTTGAACTTCCTCAGGGGCAAATATCCAGATGCTGTCCTCATGCAAGCATAATATGAAGTGCCAAAGTTCTCCTTTTTAAATTCGTTTTCGGCGCGAAGTAAGCAGCCGTGCGCCATACTTCCGGGTTCGGTGCACTTCCGGTTACGCTTGCGTTGCGTTCCGGAATTGGGAACCAAGCCTCGTTTTGGTTTACATCAGTAAGGACGGCCAGCCTTGCGTTCCATATGCGTTCCAATGCTCGAAAACGAGCAAAAAGTCCCAAAAGTAAAAAAACCGCAATGGGTAAACAGATTAAATAATCAAACAAGAAAGAAATATCTCAGAAATAAGATGTCAATAAAAGAATGAATAAGAATAAATAAACAAGCGAAAATGTAATAAAGTTAAATAAATATCATAATTAAAATCACAAAAAATCACAAAAAGCAAACCAAATCAAAATCTACATTTAACCCATTTGGTTTCAGAGTTTTTAACGTATGTATCCAATACCCCTCTCTCTTCCTTAAAGCCATCATAAGATCACCTCCTCTTTCATTTAAAGTAACTTGTTCTATACCTATACAACTTAGGGTATTAAATTTAAAAGAGGGGCAGTTATTGCAATGCACTGGCACTGAGTGTGTTAACAGACCATTTTTTATATTGTTTCTATGTTCTTGAAGTCTTACTTTTAATTTTCTTCCAGTTCTACCTACATATTGCATCCCACACCCACAGGTAAGTAAATATACCACGTGGGTGGAGGAGCAAGACACCTTATTTTTAATCTTGAATTTGACTTTTGTCTGTGTACTAACAAAATCTTTAAATGTGTTACATTGATGACTGCAGCTTTTGCAATTCCCACAGGTGAAAAAACCTCCCGTATGGTTGGTTGAAGTTTTCCCAGATCGAAAAGTACTAGGGGCCAGAATTTGTTTTAGATTGTTACCCTTTCTAAAAATAACTCTAGGAGTTTGTGGAATCTTTTGACCTAGAAATTCGTCCTCGATGAGTAAACCCCAATGCTTTTTGATAATCCTTTGTATATCAAAAGCCCTTCCGTTATATTTGGTATTAAAAGAAAAATCGAAAATTGGATTTCTGGTGGTTATGTCTTTATTTTTATCTTGGAGTAAATTGCTGCGGCTAATCTTCCCGACTCGATCGATTTCTGTGTCTAAAAATTCAGGGGAATAGCCTTTCTCCAAAAAACGTTTTTTGAGAGTCTCAGATTGTTCGAAAAAGGAATCCAGATCACTACAATTCCTCCGTAACCTTACAAATTGACTTTTAGGGACACCTTTTAGCCAGTTAGGATGGTGTCCGCTTGTAGTGTCAATAAAACTATTGGAATCAATGGTCTTGAAGAATGTTTTGGTCTTGATCTCCCGTTCCTCAATGTAAATTGAGAGGTCAAGAAAATCAATACTATTAACACCTACTTTGGGGGAAAAAACTAGAGACAGAGAGTTACAGTTGACATACTTGAAAAAGTCATAAAGGAGATCCAGAGGACCCCGCCAGATTATCAGGACATCATCGATGTACCTTCTCCAGAGCACCAAGCTTGCACCGAACGGGTTGTTGGACCAAATAGATGACCTTTCCCAACAATCCATAAAAATGTTGGCATAGCTCGGTGCAAACTTGGTGCCCATGGCTGTACCCTTAATCTGGAGAAAATATTCCCCATCAAAGCTAAAAAAATTATGGGTAAGGATGAAACGGATAGCCTCCTCCAGAAAAGAACAAAAAGGAGGCTCTAATTCGGTGTCTTGTATCAGATTACTCTTGACCGCCTCTACGCCGAGATTGTGATCAATTACGGTGTAGAGTGAAGTCACATCCAAAGTGGCCCAGACATAGTCATCACCCCATTCAATACTTTCCAGTTCTTGAATGAGGTGTTTAGTGTCCTTAAGATATGACAAAGCACCCTGAGCATATTTCTGGAGGTGGAAATCGATATACTCAGAGAGCTTTGAAGTCAAGGAATCAATGCCACTTATAATCGGTCTCCCTGGGGGCTTATCCCTACATTTATGAAGCTTTGGAAGAAAATAAAAAGTAGGTACCCTAGGAAATTCCGTAAAAATGAAGGAATAGGTGGATTCATCTATGGTGCCTGCTGTTCTAGCACTACATAACATGTTTTTAAGATCTTGATTGAATTCGTGATTTGGATTGGAGTTGAGTTTGATATAAGTAAGATGATCATTTAGAAGTCTTAAAGATTCTTCCACATAATATTTTGTCGACATAACAACCACTCCTCCTCCCTTGTCCGCACTCTTTATAGTCAATTCACTTCTTTTACTTAAATTAATAAGGATATTACTTTCTCTCGGAGTAAGATTCTTATGCTTAAATCTCCTGGCCTGATCTCTCCCCAGTTTCTCGAAATCCCTAATAATCATTTTATTGAAAGCTTCAATCTGGCTTCCTCGATCATTAGGACAAAATTTAGATTTAGGTTTAAATCTCTGAATCTCCCTATCTTTAATAGGATTGGAGGAGGTATTTGGGAAACCTTCACTAGCTTTCTTAATAAAAAATCTCTTAATCGACATTTTCCTAATAAATTTCTGGGCGTCAATAAAAAGTTGAAAGCAATTTGGGGGTTCTTCCGGGACGAATTTCAAACCCTTACTCAAAAGGAGGATTTCTTGTGGTGTCAAATTACATCCAGATAAATTGAAAACTCCTAGGTTTTCTTCTTGCTTTTTAGTTAAATTCCCACCCTTTCTCCGCTCAATCTCCTCTTCTTCCCCGGGATATGTTGTTCTCTGAGGGGAACAAACCGATTGGTTAAGGGTAATTCTTGAGACCTTGGTGGGAAAAATTCTGTGATGTCCCCCTTTTTTCGGTCTTGCCCCTTCCCTAAAAAATTCCTGTTAGAATTGGAGTTCTGAGCGGTAGATCGAGTGGTATTCACCACACTAGCAAATGTATCCCCTTGTGGTCTGGGCAAAAGATGCACATTAGATGAACTTTCATTCCGTTTTCTCGGATTGGTTTGATTTCTTAAGGGTGTAGTCCATTTGGGTTTAGCCCCCATATGGTCACCTTTTCTTTGATTAGATCTATCTCTATTTATATTGAATTTACCATGATCCTTAAATCTAGATTTTCTATCGATTTTGTTTAATGTTGAATGGGTATTATTGATTTTATCTCGTTTATCTCTAAGATATTTCTTATTCTTAGTTTGTGCGATATTATCGTCAAGTTTCTCTATCCTTTCGAACAGAACCTTTTCTTTCCTCTTGAAATCAGAGGTATCTTTATCAAAGGTATTAATGTCAGCTAGTTTCCCCATTTCATCAGAAACCACATTCAAATTATCTCTTTCAAAATCGATAATGATTTCCATAAGCGTCATAGAGCATCTCTCCAGTGCTACGTCCCAACGTTCAATATGTTTAGATTTTTCTAATCCATTGGCAGGTCTTTTATCTAACCTTAAACCTCTTGGAATCAATCCCTCCTTGAGGTATGACTCCAAGAAGGATACCTCCCACCATTTTTTTGTCTCTCTAAATGAGAGTTTTTCTAGTTTAAAGAAATAGTCATCCATGGAGGTATTGTTTTCTAAATTTGTATTTTGATTATTAAAAAGGGACTGGAGCTTGGCTTCCCTTAGCTCCCTTAGATCTGAGAACATGCTCATGACGCTTTACAAAGGGAAAAAATTCAATAAGCAGTGTATTTGTGCAGTAGAGGAAAAACAGAAAAAGTATACAACAGAAAAAATGCAAATACACCTGTGTGCAGATCAAAACACACACAGTGGGTAATAAGTGAAGGAAAACACACAAAAATTACCCTTAATTAGGAAGTATTGTAGATGAAAGGACTCCTCTCATGTCCTCATAACAAATACAGAAAATACCAAAAGGCAATCTACAATACAACAATAAAGAATAGACATAGGGCAATATTGTTTGCAAAAGTAATGGGTTAATGGATAAGAATGATTTGCACTCACAAACCCAATTTGATTGTAGGCATATCAATAGAATCAATGTAACGACTTCAGGACCTTGGAACCTCAGTAGCATGCATAGGAAGAATAGAAAATAATAATAGTGCAGGGTATCTCAGTAAAAAATATACGATTTATTTAATATCACACTTACAAGAACGAAGTGTCAAAAAGGCACATCAGGTGGAAACACTTTGATCCAGGATCCACGAGAGCAGAATAGCCAAATAAAACAAATAAATGCACAATATAAAAAAACATGTTATGTAGTGCTAGAACAGCAGGCACCATAGATGAATCCACCTATTCCTTCATTTTTACGGAATTTCCTAGGGTACCTACTTTTTATTTTCTTCCAAAGCTTCATAAATGTAGGGATAAGCCCCCAGGGAGACTGATTATAAGTGGCATTGATTCCTTGACTTCAAAGCTCTCTGAGTATATCGATTTCCACCTCCAGAAATATGCTCAGGGTGCTTTGTCATATCTTAAGGACACTAAACACCTCATTCAAGAACTGGAAAGTATTGAATGGGGTGATGACTATGTCTGGGCCACTTTGGATGTGACTTCACTCTACACCGTAATTGATCACAATCTCGGCGTAGAGGCGGTCAAGAGTAATCTGATACAAGACACCGAATTAGAGCCTCCTTTTTGTTCTTTTCTGGAGGAGGCTATCCGTTTCATCCTTACCCATAATTTTTTTAGCTTTGATGGGGAATATTTTCTCCAGATTAAGGGTACAGCCATGGGCACCAAGTTTGCACCGAGCTATGCCAACATTTTTATGGATTGTTGGGAAAGGTCATCTATTTGGTCCAACAACCCGTTCGGTGCAAGCTTGGTGCTCTGGAGAAGGTACATCGATGATGTCCTGATAATCTGGCGGGGTCCTCTGGATCTCCTTTATGACTTTTTCAAGTATGTCAACTGTAACTCTCTGTCTCTAGTTTTTTCCCCCAAAGTAGGTGTTAATAGTATTGATTTTCTTGACCTCTCAATTTACATTGAGGAACGGGAGATCAAGACCAAAACATTCTTCAAGACCATTGATTCCAATAGTTTTATTGACACTACAAGCGGACACCATCCTAACTGGCTAAAAGGTGTCCCTAAAAGTCAATTTGTAAGGTTACGGAGGAATTGTAGTGATCTGGATTCCTTTTTCGAACAATCTGAGACTCTCAAAAAACGTTTTTTGGAGAAAGGCTATTCCCCTGAATTTTTAGACACAGAAATCGATCGAGTCGGGAAGATTAGCCGCAGCAATTTACTCCAAGATAAAAATAAAGACATAACCACCAGAAATCCAATTTTCGATTTTTCTTTTAATACCAAATATAACGGAAGGGCTTTTGATATACAAAGGATTATCAAAAAGCATTGGGGTTTACTCATCGAGGACGAATTTCTAGGTCAAAAGATTCCACAAACTCCTAGAGTTATTTTTAGAAAGGGTAACAATCTAAAACAAATTCTGGCCCCTAGTACTTTTCGATCTGGGAAAACTTCAACCAACCATACGGGAGGTTTTTTCACCTGTGGGAATTGCAAAAGCTGCAGTCATCAATGTAACACATTTAAAGATTTTGTTAGTACACAGACAAAAGTCAAATTCAAGATTAAAAATAAGGTGTCTTGCTCCTCCACCCACGTGGTATATTTACTTACCTGTGGGTGTGGGATGCAATATGTAGGTAGAACTGGAAGAAAATTAAAAGTAAGACTTCAAGAACATAGAAACAATATAAAAAATGGTCTGTTAACACACTCAGTGCCAGTGCATTGCAATAACTGCCCCTCTTTTAAATTTAATACCCTAAGTTGTATAGGTATAGAACAAGTTACTTTAAATGAAAGAGGAGGTGATCTTATGATGGCTTTAAGGAAGAGAGAGGGGTATTGGATACATACGTTAAAAACTCTGAAACCAAATGGGTTAAATGTAGATTTTGATTTGGTTTGCTTTTTGTGATTTTTTGTGATTTTAATTATGATATTTATTTAACTTTATTACATTTTCGCTTGTTTATTTATTCTTATTCATTCTTTTATTGACATCTTATTTCTGAGATATTTCTTTCTTGTTTGATTATTTAATCTGTTTACCCATTGCGGTTTTTTTACTTTTGGGACTTTTTGCTCGTTTTCGAGCATTGGAACGCATATGGAACGCAAGGCTGGCCGTCCTTACTGATGTAAACCAAAACGAGGCTTGGTTCCCAATTCCGGAACGCAACGCAAGCGTAACCGGAAGTGCACCGAACCCGGAAGTATGGCGCACGGCTGCTTACTTCGCGCCGAAAACGAATTTAAAAAGGAGAACTTTGGCACTTCATATTATGCTTGCATGAGGACAGCATCTGGATATTTGCCCCTGAGGAAGTTCAACCCTGAACGAAACGCGTAGGGCTGTTTCTAGTGTATAGTGTATCTAATATATTTTTTTATATTGTGCATTTATTTGTTTTATTTGGCTATTCTGCTCTCGTGGATCCTGGATCAAAGTGTTTCCACCTGATGTGCCTTTTTGACACTTCGTTCTTGTAAGTGTGATATTAAATAAATCGTATATTTTTTACTGAGATACCCTGCACTATTATTATTTTCTATTCTTCCTATGCATGCTACTGAGGTTCCAAGGTCCTGAAGTCGTTACATTGATTCTATTGATATGCCTACAATCAAATTGGGTTTGTGAGTGCAAATCATTCTTATCCATTAACCCATTACTTTTGCAAACAATATTGCCCTATGTCTATTCTTTATTGTTGTATTGTAGATTGCCTTTTGGTATTTTCTGTATCTGTGGGAAACTGGCCTTTTCCTTTCTGGGTAAATCCTCTATTTTGAACTTGAAATGACTCTACCATCATAGTCAACCATAACACTCAACCATTCTAAAACTGACTTATCTCAGTTGCTATTTAATCCCAGATTTATAGTAATCTAATTGTGGCAACTTAGAATTGGCATTACAAAAGTGGCTGATATTGCATAGTCATAGGCCAGGTAATATTGTAGTTTTTGTATGTCAGCACAGTCACAGTCCCCTTTTTTGCTGCTATTCTGGCTTTACAATTATTTTTTTTGATAATGAAATTCATCTGAACCGATCAGCAACTAAATTCTAGAAACCTGGAAATGCATTGTTGATTTTCCAAAGTGTTTCAGGACTAAATTTGTTCGCCCTATCTTTGTTCGCCACATCTAATTCACATCTTCCTTAAGGATGGTGTTTGAAAGACAGTGCCTATATCCTGCAACCAGTGTTTCAGCTAATACCAACATTAAACTTTTTTTATTGTTAAATACATAGTATGTATGATAATATACCTGATTGACTAAAAACTTATACTACTTTAGTGGAAGCAAATTTCTACTAGAAATAAAACATATGATGGGGACTCTTATTAGCTCTGACCGGGCACTTTCTCAAAATACAATTCTAGGAATGTGCATGGGTAAAATATTCGGTTCGGTTCGGCACTTCCGAAATTTGGGACTTCGGCACTTTGGTTCGACACTTCCGAAATTCGGGACTTCTGCAATTCTGCAATTCAGCACTTCTGGACTTCAGTAATTCGAGACTTTGGCAATTCCCTAACCTTAACCCCTACCCTTAACCCTACTCCTAACACTAAAGCTACCCCTAACCCTACCCTAACCTCTAACCCTAACTCTACCCCTAACCCTACCCCTACCCATTTGCTAGACCTTGTACTCACACAACTGCTACTAGCATATTTCACCTTAACCTTTCATTGCTTTTTTTGTCCCTCAGGTGTACACTGATGTGAATTCTCTTCAAGATTTACTCAAGTTCCTTAAACCTGTTTTCCCCATTTTATTTCTTTATTCTGACATCTTTTTTATACTATTACCACCTTTTCTCCTACCCATCCTCTTATTCATATGGAGAAAATGTGTAAGTACGGAGAAAATGTGTAAGCTCAGTGATTATATTTCTAATTGTAAACTATAGCAAACTTTCCTTCAGGAAAATTAAATTATGCAATCCACTCTTAGCTACTGATAAGTCAATTAAAATGACCCCACCTCCGAGGAATCTATCTTTATTCAGTCAGAGATATCAATATCTATTTTGTGTTCCATGTGTAATAATTTACACTATCTTTTTCCTATAAGTATTGCATTAAAAACAAAATTGAAAAAGAAATGCATTAATGACATTTTATGTTAATTTTTTTTATTGAAAGCTTCATCAAAGAAAACAGAAATTTAAACCTAACATCCACTGTTCTACGAAAGCCCCAGGAGTGGAGAACATATTGCCATTTGGGCCATATTACATAATTAAACAACCCCTATAAACCACATCTTTCAAAATGTTTATTTTGAGACAATTATGGCATCAAAATTAAATTTTTTCAACATCATAAAATCAAAATCTTGGCTGTAAGAAGGCTTTTATCCCTTTTAGTTCCATAGGTCAAAGTATCTGAAGTAGCTCATTGACCAAACGGTACACTTGAAGAAATTAAGCAGCCCCTCTCGAATTACATTTTCTTAAATGTCATTGCTTTTTTATTTTTTATTTAGAAACACATTGACAGATTTGTAAAAAGGTTTATAAGTCCCAAGCTTAGTCTCTGTAAAATGTGGATTCATAATTCAAAACGTAATTATAAACAGAACATTGATTTTTCAACATTAAATAAGCAATTTCTTAAATATAATTGAAGCTGTATTTATGACAACAATTTTGGTCCTGTTCAATTAAATTTATAGTGATCCGTTTCAATGTTTAATTAGATAAAATGGGTTGTAAAAATGTCTTTAGAGAGTGAATTTTACAAAGCAAGATTGTAATTCTTAACAATATCTAACAGTTCAGCCAATACAACTGTAATTATATCGTCAATTGCTTATTTTGAAAATATAAGAAGAAAAAATAAAAAAGAGTTTTGAAAGAAATCTCAAAAACAAACAAAAAAAGATGATTCTGGATTAACCCCTTAAGGACCAAACTTCTGGAATAAAAGGGAATCATGACATGTCACACATGTCATGTGTCCTTAAGGGGTTAAAAGAGCTTCAAAATGTTGAGCACTTGATACTACAGAATTTACCAGTTCCAAATAGGACACAGTTCTTTCCGGAACTGTCTGCTAAGCTTCAAGGTAATAGCCTATTGAAGAGAAAATTGTTACCCTCCGAGTTCCCTAATTTCAATGCTTGTTTAGTATAGCATTCAAGACAACAAAACAAAAACATAACGTTTTTAAAAAAATAAAAAATGAAATTCTCTTTAAAAAAAAAAAAAAAATCACATTTATAAAAACAAGTAAATGTGAGACATTCCATTTTGTTTTTCCATAACCTCATTACATTTTACAATTGTAATGAAATGTCAATAAAGACTACTTAGAAAAGACAAAGATACAGATGTAGATGTAATCCTTTGTTTTTTAAACCATCAACATTTCTGTGTTAAACAAGCGAATTGAGAAAAAAAGTCAATCGATTTTACCTTCATATTGAGCGAACTCAAATTTGAAAAATAAGAAGACAACTAGGAATAAATGCGTCCATATTTATGCAGTTATAAAAACAAATTTTGCAAATATCGTCATTAACTAATTATTGACATTTCACATACCAAATGGTTAGCCAATTAATCATGGTGGAAAGGGTCACACATCTCTCTGTCATTGAATTATATAAATATTCGCTCTAATACTAACTACATCTAACTTTTTACATATTGGGGTTTTATAAAGAGCATTTCTGAGGCAATTTCTAAAATTACCGTGGAAACCCGTAAAATGTTTAAACTTTTTGTTTATCCTTTAGAACCCTGCCCTGTAAATTTCCACTATAACTAATAATGATTTCATGTGTATCCCTTAACAAAACACACAACCATTTGTAAATTGCTATGAACAAATTTATGAATAACTATTTCGTTATTGATATGCAATCCGAGAGTATCACAAAAAAGAGCATATGCAAAAAGTAAAAATAGAGTAGAGCCTGGATATACTGTATGTTATGTACTACATGTGATAATTTATAAATTTTAAATGGTACATAAATCAAAATGTTTAGCAAGTTATGGGGCACACTAAATATTACAATCACTATAGCTTATTATAGTGATTATGGTGAAAGGGATTTTGCATTCTAAGCCTTAACTCTCCTTTTCATATCATCACATGTTATCATATTGGTTGCTGGATAGTCAGATTTTACGTATTATTTTCTAAAACCACATGGAAATTGGTTTGACACAAACTGGAGGTTCTCTTGTGACCAAAGTCTTGTCACTAACACTTCAAATTTATCAAAAAATTATTTATTTTGCATTAGCCATCCAAATCGGTCCAAGTTCTGATGCTATTGATAGGAAATGGACAGTGGAGTGCAGGTGTATACATACCTTTCTAGAGATAATCAACTGGAGGAAAATTATCAAGTAAGACACATGACTTAAAAAAAAAAAGTTGTTTTATGATTGAAATACATAGTTTGACTATTTTTTTTAGGATGGAGGGATGACCTCTTATTCCTCATTAAAAAAATAATAATCATAATCTTGTATTTAAAAGTCCATAACTATGTGTTTATCATGTGTGATAAAAAAATATTACAATTCCTTAAAGGATATACAAATATGATGCTAAATGTAGTTTTATGTAGTTTTCTTATAGATTTAAACACTGAAAGATGAGCAAAACATATATTTGATGGGAAGGAAAAATGTAATTTTTAACAAATAGTGTATATATATATATATTATTATTATTATTATTATACATTCACAGAATTGAATTATGAGGAATAGACGTTATATTTGAAGGGAAAAACATGAATATATATATATATATATATATATATATATATATAAAAAATAAAAATTATACCTTGCACACAAGCTGTCCTTGCTTAATAAGTCCAAACCGGGTGCATTACCAGGGCCAAGTATCCATAAATCCAATAACAGATGGCTGCACTCACGGGTTTTTCAGTTTAAAATATAGCTTTTATTCCATATCCATAAAATCGACGTTTCAGTCCCTCTTGTGGACTTTCATCAGGATTCATGATTCCTGATGAAAGTCCACAAGAGGGACTGAAACGTCGATTTTATGGATATGGAATAAAAGCTATATTTTAAACTGAAAAACCCGTGAGTGCAGCCATCTGTTATTGGATTTATATATATATATATATATATATATATATATATATATATATATATATATATATATATATATATATATATTATTATGTTAATTTTTCCCCCCCTTCAAATATAACTTCTATTTCACATAATACAATTCTGTGAATTTAGAGTTCTCTAGTATATTACATTTTTCAAATGCCAGCTTTTTTTTATTTTCTGGAGAGAGTATTGTCCCTCACAGAAAATATGCAACCATACAAAGTAAATAGCTCTATTGTAAGCAGTTTGCATATTAAGATTGTGGTACTCAGGAAGCACATATCTGGTGATGTAGGTAAACTCATTTTACAGCAAATAGAAATCACTGGTGCTTCTAGTGGCAACTGACAGTAATCCTTGCAGTCAAAACATTGTGATGGCAGCCAAATAATAACTTGTGGAAATATAAAATAATATATACTCTACGCCAAGAAGTGTCCAATCATAGGCAGTTTGAAATAGGCAAAACGCATCAGGTTTATCTGTTGTGTGTAGCAGTAAAGATTTGGTTCATATATGCATACTTTTTTTTAATTTGATATATTTTTTACCTTTTATCTTTACTATATTGATACTGTTTGGATTGGCTGTATTTATTTGAGTCACTGTTCTTTAATTATGCTTTTTGAGATGAATATTTGAGCCAGTTAGAGCACAAACATCCAATTATTTGACAGGTGTTATTTATTTATTTTTTTCTTTCATTAATTTAAAGCGTAAAGATAAAATGTACAGTGTTGATATAAAAGGATTTATGAGCATACTTATTTGAACAGACATGAGTATTCTCTACATGCTGGGCTGTTGGTGATTCTCAAAGACTGGCTCAAGAACCAATGATGTAAAATGACACTTTTATTCTGTGATAAATCTAAACTCTTATAGTAACCTCCATGAAAGACATGGCAACTGAGATTTAAAAATATAACCTGAATAATGTGTTAAAGTGGATATTGAGAAATAAATGTGTAATAAATAAAATAAAAGTGAACTGAATGTAATTATATTTTTTTAATAGAATATCAAATGTATAGATTTGCAGATATAGAGAAATAATACTCATCTGATATTCTGTTCCAGTATTTGAGGAATAAGTAGACACATACTTAAGTTACGCCTGCCAATCTTCCCTACCCACCTTCCAGGATGGACAAACCTGAGCTATCTGAAAGTAAAGTGAGCATGCAGTTAGAACTACATTAAAGGGTTAATATAACCCTATTGAGAGAAGGGACGTTTCCAGCGTAATGTGCCCGACTGGGCACTGTGGGGAAGATCCCCCTCTCAATTTGCAGTAAACCCTGTAATAAAAAGTTTTTCTTATCTTGAATCCAGAGCCAGGCAAAAATCCCGGTGATTCTCTTTCGCAGCCCCATCTGACCATGCGTGGTCCATGTGTGGTCTAATCACAGGCTTCTCATAGCGAAGCCTGTAATTGGACCAATTGCTGGCTCGTAGCACATGTGCATGCTAAGGGCCGGCGATGGGAGAGAGGAGGATTTTTACAAAAACCCACCAATGAACACAGAGAGAGGCAGGAAGGAGTGCAGATTTGGGGGGGGAGGGGCGAAATCTATCTTCCCATTGCAGGTGTTCTGCCTACAAGGGGAAGATTTTAACATCTGTTGTCAGTGTCCAGAGCAATTTATGCACAGAATTGACATTAGGCTGTTTGGAACAGAGTACTGGGAAAAGAGTTATGTGTGCTGGAGACGCAAGTTAAGCATGCGTGGGATAGGTATAAGGCTATCCTAACTATAAGATAAGGCCAGGGACTAATGAAAGTATTTAGAAAACTGGGCAGACTAGATGGGCCGAACGGTTCTTATCTGCCATCACATTCTATGTTTCTAAATTGCCCCAGCACATAAATGCCAATAACTTAGTATGTGCCGTGTTTTCAGTTGAAACACTGCACAAACTGACTCCTGACACCATAACTACTTAAATGCACTTAAGTGGTCATGATGGCCGGGGTAACCTTTAAGTATTTGCGCTCTTCACCTCGCAAAAAAAAACGCAAAGTGATCATGGAGTTAGATGTAAGGTAAGTACTTCATTTTAGTTATATCTGCACACCTAAACATTTGATATATTTTAGCACAGAGTTATCTCTTGTGGGGATTTCTTAAATTTTCAAGTATATTCTGTGAATATAAAATGTTATATACAACCCAATCCTATGTCACTCTCTTGATTAACCTTTGAATGATGGACGATATAATGTATATTTGGAGTACAGAATAATAATAATATTATGCCCTAAACAGCAATAACTAACTGAGAAAGCATAATACTTAAAAGCAGTACAGATGGCACAGACACCAATTTATAAAATATCCCAAATTATTAAATGACATTGTTTATTGATGTCTTTCTCACTTTGTCATGTGATCTTTTGTTTAATTTGAATGTCTCAATACAATGTCATAAACTTGAGCTCTTGAAGATATACAGTTGTAAAATGAGCTTACTTATCTAGAGTATTCCAGATCACAGAGACATTGACATTGTCATTGTGTTGCTCTTATTTCAACCAAGTTTATCAATATGCAAGAAGAACCTTTTAAAAGAAGAACTGTCACTTTACATTATTAAATACTACATTGAAAAACACCTAAACATTGTGTTAACCTTTTTCATAAGAAGTTCCATTTTCTTTGAAAGATTTAGCAAAGGACTTCATAATCTAGTTCAGACAATACAACACCAGGGTATACATCGCAAACAAAGAGGAGGAACATTGTTCATTCATTTCTCCTCTTCTCTCCATGCTCTCCCTACGCTGACTTGCAGACGCAAATAACAGAGCTTATAACATTGATTGACATCGAGCTAAGATGGCGGCGCCCAGCTTCTCGATAAAATGGTGTGGAATTCTACATTAATTTTATTTTGCACACCTCATAAATACATACTTGTTAAAAGTAAAGATAAGTAAACATAATGTTAAAATAAATTTAGGAAGTGACAATTCTCTTTCAATGGCCTTAAATCGCTTGTTTAAAAGTCAGGGTACTTTCCAAGGTTTTCTCATATAGCAGGCACTCACATGGTATTCTGTCACATATAAATTAATATTTGCAATAAATATGATTAGATGTCTTCCTTTTTATCAAATACTGACTTCAAATTTTTGTTTTTATCTTGACATCTTCTTCGAATCATCAAATGTAATCTAGGTCTATGAACCAAGAATAACCATCATTAATAATCTCATCATCTGTGTGTTGGAGGCAAGAGTTCTTGTCTGTAATAAATGTTTTCTAATTGCAATGAAATTTTGAGCAATAAAAAAATAATAAAAATTAATATATATATAGATCTATATATATTCAGAGTAAATGCTATAAGGAACCAAAAAATAAAGATGTGGGGTTAGACTTTAACAATGCAAACATGTCATTTTTTAACACACAACACATTCTTAAAAAAAAACAATATGCCCCAGGCATGAAAGAGATTTTTTTTTTTTTTGTTTTTTTATACAGACACTGTTTACCATTAGCAGCTTAAAATGGGTAGGTGTTTATACACGTGACATAAAAATAGCAGCAGTTATCTTGATTGTGACAAAATGTCTCTCTGGATTTGTCACCTGCCACATGATAGCTACCTCATCACATATTTTCAAAGAATAATTGAGGCCTTTTATAGTGTGAAATTAAAAAAATAAAAATAAAAAAAATGTGTCCAATTTATATTAAACATATTTCTGTTTAGTATTTATACCGAAAACAGCTGCCAACACCGTATTGTAAAACATAGGCACATTACCACAAATGCAAAATAAAGTGTTATGAAAAAGTTTCGGAAAGACAAAAAAATGCGTATACAGAGATGCTTTTTAAATGAATGTATCATCCAAAATTATTGGCATGAATGTGAGACAGGCTTATTTTAGCTCATGGACATGAACACAATTTGTAAAACTATCATAAAAAAAAAATAGTTTTATTTTTATACTTGTGAAGTGTTCATTTTTTTTTTTTTTTAAATCAACGAACCTAGGTGTACCTCTGCATTGAGGCATGAATTAAAGGTTGTGTTGTTTTTTTTTTTTTTCTCACTACCATTTTATTTTTATTAAATTAGTTATGCAAATTATAAATTATTTTCAAAAGTAACTGCATTGACTTATCCATTGTTTGAAATACGCCCATGTTAAACTTTCATTTTACCCAGTTACTAGGCTTTAAATGTTCTAAAATCTATTATTTCTGGGCAATTAATTAATGGCAACTAAAGTGATTGTCTATATGTCTTTTAAATGTTAACATTGAAAAAAGGCAGGCATCACTTAAAATGTAAACAAACTATACTGCCATTGTTTGTTGACTAGAATAAAATAAATCACTGAGAGAGGTCTAGTTTGGACAAAAGGAAGACTCATAACTATAGAAAATCAGGCTATTCTATAAAAATGGATTTGTAGATACCATATGAGGATGATACATGGTACTCCATTTAATTTGCAATATGCTAGGGTATTTAAAAACAGTGAGGATTGCAATCAAGTTGCCACAATGAGTCTCTACGAACAATATATACTACGTAGAATACCAGTGGAAGATAGTACAAAGGAAGGAAATAGTAAAAATTGGTCCGGCCATGTAGGTCAAATAAAGATTTAAAAAATTAAAAACAAAATAAAAACAACAACAAAAAATACTATCTTCGGAACTGCTTTCGGGTGTTTAGGGTGTCACTTCATCTTTGGTATAAAATAGGCCATCCATAGGCTGCAATTGATCACAACTAGGAAAGACTATAGAAATTGTCAACAATTTCTTCTATCTATTGCTTTTTTTGCACTTTTTTTTTATCCATAAACTCCTAACTATTCTTGTAATACTATTAGGCTACCTTTTTGCAATATGACAAGCAAAGCGGACTAAAAATCTCTTAAAGCTCATAAAAAAGATAGCAAGTAAAAAGCACTAATTGCTTCGCTAGGGATCACGCTTGGTAAATAAAATAAAAAAATAAACAAAAAACATTGCATTCAACAAAAAAGAAGCATTTTTCTCAACGCAGTTGATTTCTTTTTTTCTTCCTTTTTTCTTTTTTTTTCAGTAACTCCACTGTAAAAAGCTACAGCCACCTATAGTTATTTGAATTAACACTTAAGATAAAGTTCATAAAAGTCCCAACATTTTTTTTGAAACCCTTGCAGACGCCATTTTTTTCTGTATAAGCCAAATTTTCTTCAAAAGAAGAAAATATTTTATATTTTAAACTGTACTGTACTTTTTTTACTTTAGAAACTGCTACGAAAATCCCACGTCGGTTATCGGGTTCAGTTAAAATGTCATATCTCCTGCCTTGCATTTTTATCAAGATGCAGATCCGTTGCTCTGGGATCCTCAGACGTCCTTAAAATTAAGGCAATTAAGATTCAAGATCAAGAAGAAAACCTTACATATTCATTCCTATGAAAAAAAAAAGAGAACTTAAACAAATGGGGAAAAAAATGAGAAGAGAGTAGCTTAATTATGAAGGAAGACAATAATGTTTTAGTCTATTCTTGTTCCCTCTTGACATCGGTTTTCAAATGTTGTCTTTATCTACATCTCCAGATGTCATGAAATTCAAATGTTCATCCAGGTGAAATGTTGTTAACCCAGTACATTTCCTCTGGGTATTCATTCATTAAAAAAGTAGCAAAAATAAAATTGTCAGACTACATAACTAAACCATTTTTTTTTTTTGCACATAAAATAAAAAAACTATTTGTTGGCCAGGGCGGGAAAAAAAGAAAAAAAGAAAGAGAACATCTTAGTTCAATGCCTGTGCAAAGAGGAAGTCAACTTCATGATGAGTGAAGTTTCTCTGTTCAAGGCAAGGTTTCCAGACCAACATTCTTCAGTCCTATTTATTGTCTGTAAAAACAAAGGCAGTAAGTACATTAATTACACTACACACACACACACACACAATTATCAGAAGCATTACACACAATTTATAGATGTGATGTGTAATATGGAATTCATAGAAAGTTATATGTATTATTTTCTTCAAAATTTTGGAAAGGCTAGTAATTTTAAGAACTGCAAAAGACGTCATGGAAACATAGTCCAGGTATTAAGTGGATTTGTAAACGGATGGAAAAAAAAGTGGCATGAACAGCCAGGGAATAATGGTCCAATAATGCATAGAAAATAAACCCTCTGCATGAAAGCTCCACCAGTCATTTCTAGCACAACCATTGGGCTGTTATAATCTATTTATTAACCGTTAATACAAATATCCAATGCACACCAAATGGGAAAGATATAAAAATAAAATTATGTAAAATTCCAGAAATAGTCACATATACAAATAAAAAAAATCATAAGAAAAATACATATAGTATAAGAGCAGATATAATGGACATACATATAAATAAAAAAAATGGATATCACAAAAACGTACAATAGTACAGGCACATTATCTGTACACAATAGTGTTACTTCAAGCAGTGATAGAACTGGAGCTAAGAAGTGAACGGTTTGGTATCTTAGCTCCAGTCCTATCACTGCTTGAGGTAACACTATTTTACAGATGATATCCATTTTTGAACATTGATGATTGTTTATACATGCCTATTATATCATCTCTTATTCCATACAGTTGTGCTAAAAAGTTTGCATTCCCCTGGAAAATTGGTAATATATGTACCATTTTTAAAGAAAACATGAGTGAGAAGTCAAAAAACATTTATTTTATTTCGTATGGGATTTATATTCAACTGTAGGTTATAACAGAATGGCACAATCATAAAACTAAACAAGGCAGCAAAGAAAAAATGAAACGACCCCTGTTCAAAAATCTGCATACCCTTAGTTCTTAACACTGTGTATTGCCCCCTTTAGCATCAATGACAGTGTGCAGTCTTTTGTAATAGTTGTCTATGAGGCCCCTCATTCTTGCAGGTGGTATAGCTGCACATTCTTCTTGGCAAAATGCCTCCAGGTCATGCAAAGTCTTTGGTTGTTTTGCATGAACCGCACGTTTGAGATCTCCACAGAGTGACTTGATGATATTAAGGTCAGGAGACTTTGATGGGCACTCCAGAACCTTCACCTTTTCTGCTGTAACCACTGGAGGGTCAACTTTTCCTTGTGCTTAGGGTCATTGTCATGCTGGAAAGTCCAAGAGCATCCCATGCTCAGCTTTCATGCAGAAGAATGCAAACTGTCTGCCGGTATTTTCTGATAACATGCTGCATTCATCTTGCCATCAGTTTTCACAAGATTCCCCGTGCCTTTAGAGCCCACACATCCCCACAACATTAGTGAGCCAACACCATGCTTCACAGTGTGGATGGTATTCTTTTCACTATAGGTCTCTCCAAACATAGTGCTTATGGTTGTGACCATAAAGCTCTATTTGGTCTTATCACTCCAGATTACAGTGTGCCAGAAGCTGTGAGGCATGTCAAGGTGTTGTCGGGCATATTGTAAATGGAATTTTTGTTGCATTTGTGCAGTAAAGGCTTCTTTCTGGCAACTCGACCATGCAGCTAATTTTTGGTCAAGTTTTATCGTATTGTGCTCCTTGAAACAACCACACCGTCTTTTTCCAGAGCAGTCTGTATTTCTCCTGAGGTTACCTGTGGATTTTTCTTCCACTCCCAGTCCCATCAGCCCCAGCCAGCCACCCTCCTGCAAAGACAAGGTAAGAAACAAGAGGGTGGCTGGAAAATGAGCTGTGTGTCTGTGTCTGTATGTATGTCATTATGTATGTATGGATGTCAGTGTCTGTGTGCCAGTATGTATGTATGTATGTATGCATGTCATTATGTGTGTATGAATGTCTGCATGTCATTATGAATGTGTGTATGTATGTCTGTCTGTCTGTATGAATGTATGTATGCCAGTATGAAAGTATGTCTGTATGTCATTATGAATGTGTGTATGTATGGATGTCAGTGTCTGTATGAATGCATGTCTGTATGTATGTCTGTATGCATGTCTGTATGTCTGTATGCATGTCTGTATGCATGTCTGTATGCATGTCTGTATGTCTGTATGCATGTCTGTATGCATGTATGTCTATCTGTATGCATGTCATTATGTGTGTATGAATGTCAGTGTATGTATGTCTGCATGTCATTATGAATGTGTGTATGTCTGTCTGTCTGTATGAATGTATGTATGCCAGTATGAATGTCTGTCTGTATGTCATTATGAATGTGTCTGTGTCTGTATGTCCTTATGCATGTGTGTCTGTATGTATGTTAGTATGAATGTCTGTCTGTATGTCATTATGAATGTGTATGTGTCTGTATGTCCTTATGCATGTGTGTCTGTATGTATGTTAGTATGTGTCTGTCACTATGTATGCTTGTGTGTCTGTATATGTGTGTATGTCTCAGTATGTGTGTGTAAGTATGTATGCCTATATGCGTATCAGTATGTGTGTCTGTTAGTATGTATCAGTGTGTGTGTGTGTATCCGTGTCCTTTTGTATCAGTGAATGTGTTTGTGTCTGTGTGTGTATTCCTGTGGGCGGGATTTGGAGGCGGTCTCTGTGGGCGGTTTTGGAGGCAGGCCCCCAGGGGCCCAGACCCTGAGCTCAGTTAGGGGCCCCACAATTTCTGGTGGCGCCCTGCTTGGTATCAACAGATCCATGAATTTTCCACTTTTTAATAAGTTATTGAACAGTACTGACTGGCATTTTCAAGGCTTTGGATATCTTTTTATATCCTATTCCATCTTTATAAAGTTCCATTATGTTATTACGCAGGTCTTTTGACAGTTCTTTTCTGCTATCTATGGCTCAGCATCTAGCCTGCTCAGTGCATCCACGTGAGAGCTAACAAACTCACTGACTAGTTATACACAGACACTTATTGCAATTTAAAAAGCCACAGGTGTGGGAAATTAACCTTTAATTGACATTTTAACCTCTGTGTGTCACCTTTTGTGTCTGTAACAAGGCCAAACATTCAAGGATATGTAAGCGTTTGATCAAGGCCATTTGGGTGATTTCTGTTACCATTATGATTTAAAAAGGAGTCAAATAATAAATGGCTTCATATAATCACTATCCTTCAATAAAATACATTTTATTGCATGATCAGTCATATTTTTTAAATCAATGCCCAAATTTCACAATTTCTGCCAGGGTTTGCAAACCTTTGAGCACAGCTGTATGTAATTTGCTTAAGAATGCTATTTAATTATGTGACATATATATATATATATATATATATATATAAATTTACTGCTGGCAAATTTCAGTCAAGCTGCATGTTGAGTATTATATGAAAAAAAGGTTAGAGTTAGGAGTTAAAGAGTGCCTACTTTTATACACAATAGCTTGGAAAGGCTAGAATTTAAACATGAAAAAACTAACATGAATATAATTTAATAAAATATATTTTGAAGCACAAAAAAAACCTAAAACATACAAAAATAACAAAACACTTATAAAGCTAAACAAATAAAAATAAGAAAAATGTAAACTTTAAATCTACACTATGCTTTATTTTCTAGAAAGATCACTTATTTTACATATACAGTGCCTTGCAAAAGTATTCACCCCCTTGACTTTTTTTTTTTACCTATTTTGTTACATTAAAGCCTTTCGTTCAATGTTTTATTATTTAAAATTTTATGTGATGGATCAGAATAGTCTAAGTTGGTGGAGTGAAATGAGAAAAATATATACATATAACAAAACTATTTTTTAGAAATAGAAAACAGAAAATTGGCATGTGCGTATGTATTCAACCCCTTTGTTATAAAGCCCATAAAAAGCTCTGGTGCAACCAATTACCTTCAGAAGTCACATAATTAGTGAAATGTTGTCCACCTGTGTGCAATCTAAGTGTCACATGATCTGTCATTACATATACACACCTTTTTTGAAAGGCCCCAAAGGCTGCAACACCTAAGCAAGAGGCACCAGTAACGAAACACTGCCATGAAGATCAAGGAACTCTCCAAACAAGTAAGGGACAATGTTGTTGAGAAGTACAGGTCAGGGTTAAGTTATAAAAATATATCCAAATCTTTGATGATCCCCAGGAGCACCATCAAATCTATCATAACCAAATGGAAAGAACATGGCACAACAGCAAACGTGCCAAGAGACGGTCGCCCACCAAAACTCACGGACCGGGCAAGGGGGGCATTAATCAGAGAGAAAGCACAGAGACCTAAGGTAACCCTGTAGGAGCTGCAGAGTTCCACAGCAGAGACTGGAGTATCTGTACGCTCCATAGAGTTGGTCTTTATGGCAGAGTGGCCTGAAGAAAGCCATTACTTTCAGCAAAAAACTAAATGGCACATTTTGAGTTTGCGAAAAGGCATGTGGGAGACTCCCAAAATGTATGGAAGAAGGTGCTCTGGTCTGATGAGACTAAAATTTAACTTTTCAGCCATCAAAGAAAACGCTATGTCTGGCGCAAACCATCACATCACCCAAAGAACACCATCCCCACAGTGAAACATGGTGGTGGCAGCATCATGCTGTGGGGATGTTTTTCAGCAGCCGGGACTGGGGAACTGATAAGAGTTGAGGGAAAGATGGATGGTGCTAAATACAGGGATATTCTTGAGCAAACCCTATACCACTCTGTGCGTGATTTGAGGCTAGGACGGAGGTTCACCTTCCAGCAGGACAATGACCCCAAACACACTGCTAAAGCAGCACTTGAGTGGTTTAAGGGGAAACATGTAAATGTGTTGGAATGGCCTAGCAAAGCCCAGACCTCAATCCAATAGAAAATCTGTGGTCAGACTTAAAGGGAATCTCCAGTGCCAGGAAAACAATCAGTTTTCCTGGCACTGGAGGGTCCCTCTCCCTCCCACCCCCCAATACCCGGTTACTGAAGGGGTAAAAACCCCTTCAGTGACTTACCTGAGGCAGCAGCGATGTCCCTCGCCGCTGTCTCCGCCTCCGCGAAGCTCCTCCTATCCATTGCGTCGGCCGGTGGGCGAGACTGATCTCGCCCACCGGCCAAGGGGACCTAATGCGCATGCGCGGCAATGCCGCACATGCGCATTACGTCTCCCCATAGGAAAGCATTGAAAAATCATTTCAATGCTTTCCTATGGGGTTTTGAGCCACGCTGGAGGTCCTCACACAGCGTGAGGACGTCCATCGACGCTCTAGCACAAGTTTCCTGTGCTAGAAACCAGGAAGTTCCCTCTAGTGGCTGTCTAATAGACAGTCACTAGAGGTGGAGTTAACCCTGCAAGGTAATTATTACAGTTTATAAAAAACTGCAATAATTACACTTGCTGGGTTAAGAGTAGTGGGAGTTGGCACCCAGACCACTCCAATGAGCAAAAGTGGTCTGGGTGCCTAGAGTGTCCCTTTAAAGATTGCTGTTCACAAGCGCAAACCATCCAACTTGAAGGAGCTGGAGCAGTTTTGCAAGGCGGAATGGGCAAAAATCCCAGTGGTAAGATTTGGCAAGCTCATAGAGACTTATCTAAAGTGACTTGGAGCTGTGATTGCCGCAAAAGGTGGCTCCACAAAGTATTGACTATAGGGTTGTGAATAGTTGACTTTTTCTGTTATTTTGTCCTATTTGTTGATTGCTTCACAATAAAAAATAAATAAAAAAATCTTAAAAGTTGTGGGCATGTTCTGTAAATTAAATGATGCAAATCCTCAAACAATCCATGTTAATTCCAGGTTGTGAGACAACAAAACACGAAAATTGCCAGGGGGGCAAATACTTTTGCAAGGCACTGTATAAATTGCTATAAAGATTGGCTGCATCAAGTTGTATTCTGAATTGTTAATTACCAGTTACATTATGTTTCTTCTTTAACATTTGCTTGTAAAGATTTGGTGCAGTCTATTATGTTTTTAAAAATGATATTAAAATAAAAATGAATTTTAAATTACGAGGCTATGCATATAATGTTGGGACTTTAACATAAAATACATTTGAAAGAATCAGGATACTTATTCTATAAATTGCAGTACATTGATATAATTGTTTACTTACTTAGATTGTTGGTAGGAATATGAAGATGTATGTTCATTGTTTGTCTCTACAGTTAATTGTTGTTGTTGTCCACTTGCTTCCTGTGATGATGACTGTACTGTCTGAGGAGCGGTATCAGCAACAACACCCTACAAATTAAAGTATAATATAACCAAAAAATCCTAATAGTATTTGCACTCAGTCACACATAAGGTGCAGGTATCGGGGTCACCCCTAAAGACCCAAAATCAAATAATACTAAAATACCAAAGGGTACCACACTTTAATTTAAAGAAAATATTATTAAATGATAATTTATTAACGCAACACAGTAATACTAGATTTAGTGTTAATCTATCCTATGCAATGATAGATTGATATCCTATGCAATGATAAATATACATCTCAGTTCAATGACTTGCCCACCATAATTAAAGTGCCAAATCACCATAAATACAATCTACCTATACAAAGAGTCTAAAGTGACAACAATATAAAATATACAATACTGCCTGCCTATGATCCTCTGCAAGAAGCAAACCCCTGCAGAAATAGAGGGCACACAGATACCAGTGATCTGTGAAATAATAGTTCCTGAAGAACAGTCTAGGAGTATATTAGCCTGTTCCAATCTTGAGTATGTTGCTGTGGATTCCATAAAAAAAATGAAAATGAAAATAGCACAATACAAAAAAATTGAAAAGTAGAAAAATATGGGGGAAAAAATATAAGCAAAAACGTTCTGCAATAGGATCTGGTCAGATCTCACCCATAGAGAATCAAGGAGGCCTCCTGATGAGTTATCAATGAGGTGCAGAATCTTCAGAAAACAGGAAAGGAACCCAGTGTTTCCAATGTTGCTCTTCGTTCACATGTCTTTGAGTAGTTTTTCTGTAACAGCAGGAGGGAGGCAAGCAGATCCGTGGCTGCGCGCTTGGGACGTTACTTCCCTTCAAATGGCCCCGCCGTTACAGAAAAACTACTCAAAGACATATGAACGAAGTGCAACATTGGAAACACTGGGTTCCTTTCCTGTTTTCTGAAGATTCTGCACCTCATTGATAACTCATCAGGAGGACTCCTTATCTCTGTGGGTGAGATATGACCAGATCCTATTACAGAACGTTTTTGCTTATATTCTTTATATTATTTTTTCTACTTTTCTATTTTTTCATAGTGTTCTTTTTTATGGGATCCACAGCAACATACTCAAGATTGGGGCAGGCTAATAGGCTCCTAGACTATTCTTCAGGAAATATTATTTTACAGATTACTGATATCTGTGTGCCCTCTATTTCTTCAAGGGTTTAGCTTCTTGCAGAAGATCATTGGCAGGCAGTATTGTATATTTTATATTGTTGTCACTTTAGACTCTTTGTATAGGTAGATTGTATTTATGGTGATTTGGCACTTAGAACTTAACGTTTTCTTTTGCACTTTAACTATGGTGGGCAAGCCATTTAAATGAAATGTATATTAATCATTGCGTAGGATAGATTAGAACTCTATCTAGTATTACTATGTTGTGTTGAAAAATTATCATTTAATAATCTTTTCTTTAAATTAGAGTGCGGTACCCTTTGATATTTTAGTATTATTTGAAGTATAATATAATTTGTTCCAATGCATTCAATTAAAATAGGGCCAAACTGTTCTGCTGTAATATTTTTTATTAACAGGACAGAGGAGAAGCGATTATCAACAGGAACCTAATGAAAAGAGATTTCTCCTACAGAGGAAAATATATTTATTGAAAGAACACTAAAGATATGTAATTATCTGCCAAGAGAAGGTGTTTTGGTATTGGTTTTGATAGGTCACCCATACAGGTTGCTTTAAATTACCAACTTGTTTTATCTATGGATATTTTGTTGTTAAACTAGAATATTCCAAGCTACAATTGTAAATATGGAGATTAATAATAGTAGGAATTCTGGAAACCATTTTAAGGCGAGAATTAATTTTCCTTACAATAGTGCTATTGGAACCACTTTAAGTTCATTTTTTCACCTCACTTTGGAATCAACAACAGATGCAGGAATGTGTGAGAATGTTAAACTTGGTGTACTATGCTTTTATTTTTCGACTAATTGTACTATGTAACTAAGTGACAATTAGAATGACATGTTCTTTTTTTCTTTTGAAAAGCAAACTCAAAGTGTTTGATGTTAATTACACGTGAGTGGTTGTTTTTCTATACATTATCAGATATCTGTTTTAAAATTGTAAATCCACAACAATATTCATGTATTTCACCACTCATTTACAAATCCATGCTTCTTGGCTAAAACTTAAATGCCCTAGCCATATGCAATTATAAATTATGGATCAACAAACAAGCAGCTAAATATATAGGTTTCCTAGAAACTAGACTGGCATGACTGTACTATTTTAATACTGTGATGACATTTTGGGGAATGCGAATTTCTAAAAATACCAGCCAATTTCTTACAAATAGCTGTCAGCAACTTATTTGTCTTTTTTTGATTTATATTAAATTGTCAAATCTGCAAAACTGTAAATAACAAAACTGTTATCATATGTTTTCTGAAACTGTATAAAATATTCTGCATGGTCGGGAATACTGTATAACAGGTATAGGTAACCTTTGGCACTCCAGATGTTTTGGACTACACCTTCCATGATGCTTTGCTAGCATTATGCGTGTAAGAGTATGATGGGGGATGTAGTCCACAACATCTGGAGTGCCAAAGGTTGCCTACTCCTGCTGTATCATATTTCATACTTTACAGACCCCAATATTTCAGCCAAGGATGAATTAATAAATAAAAAAAAATAAACATATGTAATTTTCTCTTTTTAGGTATCCATAAAAAACACTTTGTGCGTGGCATTCCTATTTTGTTCAATTTCTAGATATTTGTCTAACCTTTCAATTGTAGTTACTCCTTATTTTTTACCTACTTGAGATGTAACGTGTTAGTGAATGGCGTTAATACCGGGCAACATTTTCATTAGAATATGTGTTTACAATAATAATATTTGGATATGACTATAGGATCATATTCTGGACCTGAATCTCTCTCTCAATCTTTTCTATCCTAATGTCTCTCTTTTCTAGGAGCTCGATATTGTTGTTGTGCCTGCATGTATAACAGAGCTCCACAGCTTAATAATAATCACATTAATGTGTATTTAAAATACAATATATGTGTGTAGAAAAGCCTTTGTAAATAACATATATTGTTCTTGCTCTAAATTATAGTTTAAATGTGTTATTAGTATGTCAACTAAAATTTCTTAGAACAGCCACGACCCTGGCCATACACCAACTCAAGCCCCCAAATTTAAAATTACCCTCTTTGTCCCTTTGAAATGTCGGGTGCTATGCATTGTCACCATAACTGTTTGCATTTCATGCATTCACATATTGAATTAAAAAGATCTTCACTTTATAATGGCCTAGCTATTAAAAAAAATAAAATAACATATTACATAAAAACAAAAACAAAAAAAAAAACACTTATCTAGCACATTAAATTAGAGCAAGTGATTTATAGTAATCTTTTTTCATTGAGGTATACATTTTGTACTTGAAGTGCTATTTTATCAATGCTTACTTCAACTTGAACAGCTGTAGGAGGCACAGGAGTATACTGGGGAATATAGGTCCCTTGCATAGGCGCAGCAGCAGTCATATACTGAAAAAAGAAATAACCATAGTCACATAAGTAAGATTTAAGGAAATAATGAATGTGCGAGAGTATGTGTGTATGCATACATTGACATATATAGGATTATTCACTAATAAAAGGATTTGAAGTGAATGCAAAGTGAATTTCAAATTGGAATGAACGCTGTAACGTATTCCTGACACTATAGTGTTAAACTAACTATTTAGGTTCCTGGTCCCCCTCAGCTTGCATTGAAAAGGTACGTTTCACAAATTTCTCTGCAGCTGGCCCAGCCTCCATAGCTAAGATCATCAATCATGATCATCTCAGCCAATCCAATGCTTTGCCATAGGAAAGCATAGGAAGGCTGTTGTGCATGCACGGCAAAAGGCCAAGGTGCATCAATCAGCGTCTCTTCATAGAGATGAACGGAATCAATGCATTTCTATAGGAAATGTTCAGTACCTCCATGCTAGTGGTGGAGACGTTGAACACCAGTACTGCATATTGTGCAGAACTTACACAGGAAGCTCATCTAGTAGTCTTCTGAGTGACTGTTACTAAAGGTGTAACTAGCCAGCAATGCAAAAACTGCCTTTTTTTGAAGGCTGCAGGGACAGGCTAAAAAACACCAGAACCACTGTATTAAGCTGTCACAGTTCTGGATACTAGTTTCTTTAAGGTTAAAGTAGCTGATCTGGAAGCATAGGTGACTTAGAGATTGTTTTTATTTCAGCTACCTTTACTAGTGATGTCGCGAACATAACATTTTCCGTTCGCAAACGGCGAACGCAAACTTCCGCCATAGACTTCAATAGGCAGGCGAATTTTAAAACCCACAGGGACTCTTTCTGGCCACAATAGTGATGGAAAAGTTGTTTCAAGGGGACTAACACCTGGACTGAACTTGCAAAACTCCCATGGAAAATTGCATAGTTGATGCAGAGTCTGGTTTTAATCCATAACGGGCATAAATCACCTAACATTCCTAAATTGTTTGGAATAACTTGCTTTAAAACATCAGGTATTATGTTGTATCGATCAGGAAGTGTAAGGTTTACACCCGCTTCACAGTGACAGACCAAACTCCCCGTTTAACGCACCGCAAACAACCGCAAACAGTCCATTTGCACAACCGCAAACTCCCCATTTGCACAAGGTTGGATACCAAGCTAGCCATGTCCCGTTCCTTGTCCTCACTGATGTCATTGAAGGTCTCTTCCTCCACCCAGCCACGTACAACACCAAGGGTCCCCGAAAGGTGACAACGAGCCCCCTGTATTTATTTATTTTTTTAAATGTACACTACTGTTACACCAGATATGAGTTGCACTGGTGTGACACTGTGCCCTGGCCGGCCCTGAAACGCATACGTGTGAAGGAAACTGACTGCTATTATTTCCCAGTCAAATTTCTAGTTTTTTTTTTTTTTTTATGTACACTACTGTTACACCAGTGATTGGCCCACATCATGCCTACGCCCCCAAAACGTTTGTGTGTGGGGGTGCTGGAATGACGTGGGCCAATGGGAGCCTGAATCAACCTTTGGCTCCCACTGCCCCTTTAAGAGCGAGCTCGTGACTCGAGCCGTGCTCCTAGTGCCAGGCGGGCCACGTGACCGATCACTGCAGTCAGTGCACGCGGCTAAGTCAGAAGAGGAGATCAAGCCGCATGCGGCTCGTGTGGAGGCAGGAGTGTCCCGTCCTATCCCATTAAAAGCATATTACCGCGTATTTAATAAAACAGATAGACCCCCTACTTCATCCAGGTTAACGATCGATGGTTCGATATTCTGAGCCCTCTCTGATTTACTGTACACGACTATTCGATATTCCCACAAATTTTATATAGCATTTTATGTTTGTTTGAGACCACCTTAAAAATATTACATATCGCTAAAAATCATGATCACTATATACTTTCTCTACAAACCTCTAAAACGAACCAAACTACTCATCCATCCGCTATACCACTTTATCCCACCTAGAACTAGTGCCCGGTTAAAATACTTGACTCTTACTTACCCAAACTCAGTCATGCCACACACATTTCACCACTACTCTCACTGAATCCCTCTGACTATGGCTAAATTAATCTTCTACATCAGAACACTACTCCTAAGATTGGGTTGTATCCATGCCTCGGGTCTTTCATTTAGAATAGGGGCAGCTTCGGTCTCCTTCAACACTGACACTCCAGTGCATATTATTAGAAGATTGGGCAGATGGAAATCCTCAGTCTACAACCGATATATTCCTCATCCCGAGAAAGAAATTCAGAGGAAAGCTTTTAAAAGTTTGGCTTTGTAAATTTGATGCAATAAGTGTGTTTTTCTTTAATACCTTTTCACCCTCTTTGTATGAACCCGATTTACATATATTACTAATATGTTGCTGAACATATATATTATATTATTCACTCACTCACTCACTCACTCTCTGGGCCGGCCTAAGACATCATGCTGCCTAGGTCCAACGATAAATGACTATGGGGGATAATGTATAATAAACACAGGTTACTGGCTATGGGGGGGGATAATGTATAATAAACACAGGTTACTGGCTGTGGGAGGGATAATGTATAATAAACACAGGTTACTGGCTATGGGAGGATAATGTATAATAAGCACAGGTTACTGGCTATGGGGGGATAATGTATAATAAACACAGATTACTGGCTATGGGGGGATAATGTATAATAAGCACAGGTTACTGGATATGGGAGGATAATGTAAGTTTATTGTTGTGGCTAGCGAGGAGTTTTTTTAATTTAATCAAAGGCACGGTAATGCTGAAATACATGTTGACCTTATAAAATGGCATATTTTAGTTTGTACCGATTTATATAAAAGTTATGACACATCTATTTTTGATTCTCATTATTTATAGCAGACAGTGAGATCAATTAGTTTCTTCTGATTTCTTTTCTGGTTATCGGCTTTAATTTAAAATCCAGATAAATTTTTGCTCTGAACTAAAATTATTCTTGGCCATTAGTTTTTCTTTTTCTATTTCCTTTCCCATATTCCTCTGCGAATTCTTCTTAGTTGATGTTTGGCCCTGTCTTCCACAATGTGATATATGTTGTGTTAGAAAATAACAAGTAAATATCATTTCAACCTATAACTTCCTTAACGTTAGTTTCTTCCATATGATTTGAGTTGTGATATCCCACAATTCCTGGAGTGCCTGGTGAGCAATGTTGAGTTAATATAATAACTACTGTATTTATAAAGTGCCAGTATATTGCTTATCTCTTCTCGAGTCTCTGAAATTGTCCAAGTAAATTATGACAAACAAACATAGGTCTGCAGGGACAAGAGTTCTACACCTTTGGAAGCAAAAAAATACAAGCACATTCACTGTGGCAGCCATATTTGTAGCCAGTGCAAAGGAGGTATGCAATAAATATAATATATATTATATACAATAAATATAATTATATATGAACAATTTTACATTAATTTACCAAATATTTTGTATATTTGCAAAATGAATTAATGAAACTGTGTAGAATTCAATATACTGAGATTCCATAGAGATTCTTGCTGATGCCAACAGGACTTAATTTAAGAATTAGTCAAATTAACCTGCTGTGGTAGCTGTCAGCTCTGCGTATGATTGATAATGCATTTGTCAAACATTAATTGTGGAACAATTCACCTGAATTGAACTAACAAATTCAATTAGGAATCTTTTGGCTGCCAGATTGTGATTTAGTTTAATGGGGTAACAGCCAACTTGGCATCAGGAAATAGACCCAATAGTAATACACCAAATAGTGCATTTCTTGTTTGATTCCAGCTTTTATTATTGATGCAAACGCCTCTGATTTAAGCTCTGACTGTTCAAGAATATATTGTGTGCATCAAGGGTTTATTTTCTAAAAGTGATCATGGGGAGTTTGTGATTGTAGTAAGCTATTAAGAAGATTGTAAATTTTAGGAGAGAAAATAACTTAATTTTCATATGTGGCTAATTAGCCTTGCAGTTACTTTAGGATTAAAACAGTATAGTCACACAAATATTCATTATTTCTGAATCCCCATTGCCATTTACTTAAAACCATCAGGATGTATTTTAAATAACTTGTGAACGAGAATCCCCATTTCACTGATTTAATTTAATTTTTGGGTTCCAAGAAATGGTCTTTCAGGGATCAATCTTACCATTTATATTTGCAACAGACTGCGTTTCTCTCAAGGGATTGCAATATACAAGTCCCTTGCACGAGTTTCTAAGCATCACAATTTTGCTGTTATTAAATAACTGGTAAAAATATAATTTGCACTTTTTAAAATAATTCTTTAGATTGTTAGTCAGTTAGGAATACACATATTATCACATTTGTACAACATAAATTATATTACCCATAGGGAAAAATACTTTGTTAGAAATGGGTTCTACGAAAAAGCACTATTTTAATTTACAAGGCAGCAAAGGCAGCATATATTTGTATTTAGGGGCCTGGAGTTTCCTTTAAGCATAGGTTTAGTACGTCAGTGTAGTTTTTTCCCAAGCTCAACTAAGAAACGGCATGGAATGGAGAGGATCAAAAACTCCCTGTGTTATCAATCTCGACTATGTTCCAAACTTTTTTTGCTCATGTCAGCAAATGCATAGCTGTTTGTGGCCCTTGCAGACTTCATGCAAGAGATTATATAAATGGGAAAAAATGCAAAAACTTTTACCGTTCCGGTTGTACCCAGCGAGAGGTGATTCATTTGTTGGGTTATTGGACCCATCATACTGGCTGGCTGCATAGACATGGTATGATCCAATGTCGGTGTTATAACAGCACCCTAAAACAATAAATAATGTTATTATGGTCAATATATATTGTGCATTCTGTTAACATAATTACTACCAATAATAAAAAAAAAAATTAAACTAGGTAAAATTATGACGTTACACATATTAACACAGATTAACATATTAACATATTACAATAAGTTAAACAATTCTTAGTGGTGATAGCACATTTAGCAACACTAGAAGCAGGGTTATTTATAAAGTCTGAATGGCCCCGTACTGAATAGGGGAGACCCATTTGTCGCAGTACAGGCCCATTTGGACTACAAAATATAGACATTGTTCACAGTATACACTGTTCAGACACAACATTACAACCAACTGCTTAATATCTAGTAGGTCCCCCTCGTGCTGCCAAAACAGCTCTGAAGCATTGAGGCATGGACTCCACAAGACCTCTGAACGTGTCCTGTAGTATCTAGCACCAAGACATTAGCAGCAGAGCCTTAAAGTCCTGCAAGCTGCGAAGTGGAGCCTACATGGATCGGATTTATTGTTCCAGCACATCCCATAGATGTTTAATCGGATTGAAATTATGGTAATTTGGAGGCCAAAGCAATAGCTTGAGCTCAAACAATTGATTTGGTGCCATTGTAACAATGTTTTTCACTTGACCTGTCGGTGGTTTTATTATTGTGGCTGATCAGTGTATACCAATGATTGGATTTTGTAGAACAAACTTCGAACGATCCTGAATTAAGTCCACAACCCAGCTGGTTCAGAAGTTTTTGGACAGTTGAAATCCAGAACCAGATTGAAAATGAAACCATTTTATTTAATGCAGGCGCATAGGGGAGATGTGCCAGATCAGGGGTTCTCAACCCAGTCCTTAAGGTCTACCAGTGCAGGATTTAGGGATTACCTGGATGTGTCTAAGGTGTGTTTTTTTTTTCCTTTTCTAAACACCTTAGACTCACCCAGGTAATCCCTAAATCCTGGATTGGTAGGGGGTTCCTAAGGACTGGGTCGAGAACCCCTGTGCTAGATGGGGTTGCATAAACAGAAACACAAGAAAAGTAGTTTTACTCCTAAATGACAGATGATTGAGCAGTGATACAACAGGGGCAAGATCTATAAAACCAAACTGCTTCATTAAGCTAATCTTTTGATACCTACAGTACCAAAACAGCCATGTAGCAAATATTCTCTAATTTAGCTATGCTTCCAAATCAGCTACTTTTGCCTAATGTATGAAATTCACTTTGATTTCTCACTTTAGTGAAAACCCTAGTTTCAGATTATTGACAACTTTTTTTAATTTCTACAAACCATACCCTACTTAAATCACTTTACAAAAGTTTCTATCATTTTGCTCTTTTTCCAATTTTTGCTCGAAGCTATACATACATCTTTAATTTCTTTTGAGATGTATTATTTTTACATCATTGTAGTATCTCACAATGTTTTGTTTTTTTTATCATTCCCTACACTATGCCACCTCCACAATGTTTCGTAGACGTGTAATTTCTTAATTCTAATGGACAACACACAAAAAGTCCCACTGTGCAGTATACAAAATATATATAGGCTGCCATGCAGATCAATTAACTAAGGCAGTTATTTAATAGATTTTCTTCGTTTAGCATACTATTTCCGCATATTGCAGGCTAGTGCATGAATATGGTGATATGATATGTGTCCAAGTACACAAGGTGCATCTGGCAATCCTATACAAAGTACACATAATTAAACAGGCATGTGTTGTGCTCGCTCTCTTCCCTTTCTTGCGGTGTTATGCAGCAGGCTGCTTTTAACATAATACTTTTGCACAATGTGTTCCATTTCAATTACTTTCATCAAATATCAAACGTTCATGAGCACATCCGGCAAATAGTTGGCACACAATAACTGAAATTAACCAAAAATGAATTAAAAGAGACTCAGCGAGAGGACACTACACATTTTTAAACAATAATAATTTATTAATGTCAATAAGTCGCATCGGATTCAGTAAGGAAATATCTAGCTAATTGTATTTTTAATGAGAGCCATCTGACTAGTTCCCAGTTAAAAATCACCGACAGCAAGTAACATGTGTCATTCTGCTAATTGGGCCAAAATCCTAGGATTTCAGATTTCTAGATAATAATAGGATTAATGAGTGTACACCATATGCTTGCCAGTATATATCCAGTGTAGCTGGTTATTATTAAAATTCTAGGAGAAATGTTCTTAAGTACAACCCTTTTGCTTATTCATACAGCTTTTTAAATGAACCTCAGATGCTTCAATCAGTTGCTGTCATGTTTGTAAATGTGATTAATCGCTAGATCAAAATGAAAAGCTATGCAGGCAGGTATCTAGTTTATAATTTACAAAACATGTTTTGCACACACTCTGTTATGCCAAGCTTTGACTTTTAATTAAAAAAAAAAAGTTACTCGTCTGTATTTGTTTTCTTATCAGATTTAAAGAGGAAACAAACCTTTTGTGTGGTTTGGTAAACCCATTGAAGGTTTTTGTGTAATTGCAATGACATATTCCTGACCATAGCGAATCACCCTATCAATTTGCACCAAATGTCTTCAAAGCAGAGCTGTTTCTTCTCTGGAATTGGCAGTTCCGAGTTCCCCAGCAATAGGAAACACTACTGAATGTTTGTTGGGGGTGAATTAAAAAAGTACTTACCAACATTGCCCTTCTTGTGGTGGGTGACTTCTCTGCTCGGACATCTACACAGGAATGGTATATGAGTGTATATGGTAGTGAAAGGAGGCAGTTTGGGAGTAGCGCCTTGGTATATCCTCCCATGGTATAAGCAACAAAAAAAAGGAGGACAGGATAGACAGGAGAAATATAGTGTAGAATGTAATAACTGGAAGTGAACGAGAAAGAGAGATGTACTTACAGGTGCATCTATGTTCTTTAAAGGTGGATCTCTTTTCTCCTTCACTGACAGTTGTATTCTCTTTTTCTACTTCATTTCCAGTTGTCCTCCTGTCCTCCTGTTTTTTTGTTGCATATACCATCGAAGGACATGCTAAGACTCTACTCCCAAACTTTCCTCCTTCCGCTACCTCATATTTCCTCCGGATAACAGAGACAGAGGCCTGGGCTGTTTGAGCTATCTTATTGCTTTACCAGTATTTCTCAAGTGCTGGACCCTACCTTCTGGTGTTTTTTTCTATATGGGTGTACATGCCGACTGACGTTCCTTTGAAGTGCCACACTTGGATACACCGTGAGCGCCGCCTGGTAGAAGTTAATCTAATTTACATGCACTGCCGAGTGTGCCCCGGTGTTTTTTAAAAATATACAACACAACCATTAGATGACTTTTGTTAACATAGAAATATAGAATTGAAATATAAATTTGCGCAAATATGCAGTTGCACAAATTTATCATATGTGACAGTTTCATATTAACACCATTTGTTCTGGAATTAAATATATGAACATACTGAGATTTAAAAGACAAGCATTAGTAATAAATTATATTATCACTTAACTATGCTGTAATCCCATATGTTTCTAATATTCTAGGGTTGCGGTATTTCTTACAAAGAGGGGACCTAACTGGTATTTTGGTTCTGGAATGCCTTTGTAGGTAGAATCAATCTGTTATGCAAACTATAAGATTTCTCTTTGTAAGGACAGAAGTAATCTAAATCCATATTGAAACTTGATAGGAACTAACCATATAGCTTGCTAGTAAGTCAAGTCAGTTTTCAGTTTTCTCTTACATCCCACATGGGTTTTTGGACTCTTACAATCAATACCTATCTTATGTAGAAAATAGCTGCATGAGTTTGGAATTCATCAAAAATGATGTGGCCAATTCTGAACAAAGCATTCATTTTTAAAATTCCACTTCATTTGACGAAAAGTGAATTCCTCTAAGTTTGTAAGGCAAGAAATGTTGTGACCAACTTTACCAATTTTATAAACACAATTGATTTAAATATACACTCTGCACCACAACTACTTGATAAGCTGTAGCGGCTATGGTGTAGAGCAGGGATAGGCAACCTTCGGCTCTCCAGATGTTGTGGACTACATCCCCCATAATGCTCTTAGAGACATAATGCTGGCAAAGCATCATGGGAGGTGTAGTCCAAAACATCTGGAGAGCCGAAGGTTCCCCACCCCTGGTGAAGAGAGTCTTTGGGTGCATTCTCCTTGTTTCTTGTCAAATCATTATCAGATGATGCTTGTCATTTGCATAATGTGATACAGTATGTATTCCATATTTTTCATTGAGCGTTGGATGGTGAAGTTAGATTGTGAGAGATTGGCCAGATTAGCCAAAGATTATTTACACCATAACTACTAAAATGAGCTGCAGTGGTCATGGTGCCTAGAGTGTCCTATTGCAATTATAATAAGCAAGGCAGGAACTTGTTACAGTTGTGACATGAATTAGAATAATGATGAAACGTTTGCTGAATTCCCATTTATTGTCATCAATAGAAATTCTGCGCTTTGCCTGGTAGGCAGGAGTTAGGCTTCACAGAGTATGCTATTAACAAGGAATTGGCATCCTCCATCTACACCATCTCAAGTAAAATTATGGTAATAGTAAAATTTAGATCTCCTTACATGTGTTATTTCCATCTTTATTTCTAAACGTCCATAAATACAATAACGATAATATGACATGAATCTTTTTTTCCTTATTGAACACTGGATACCAATAATGTATTATCATTAAGTTGTATTCGGTTGTATGGTGATGAGCATGAAAATATAATTTCAGAAATAAAGGCAATGCTCAGCAAGGATTTAAAGAGCTCATATAAAGCCGTTATTGTAAAATGCGTCCTGCCTTTATTTGTTTGCAGTTTAAACAGATGTTTAGTGCTCGGCACTTTACACGCTGATTCATCAGTGTGAGTCTAAAGCTGTTTCAGAAACAGCAGAGGGGGGGAAAAAATGATCCAATATTGACAGTAATATTGCATTTTCAGCTATTAAACGCTATTAAACTCTTGCATGGTTACACTGACTATATATGCAAAAAGACAGCCTTGCTTGTAAGCTGAATACATTATACCAAAAGTAATATGATCAGATTCCTGAAGGATGCCGTAGATTTAACATTGCTTGCACAGGATTTAATTACTTTATTATACTAGAAATTAATTGCAAACTTGTATTTATGGGCTGGGGGAGTGGGGAATCACATGTATTAGCACTGCATTCACATTGATACAACACAATCATTCATTTAGCCATTCATTCACTTATTCTCATATTGAACGCACTGTTTTGTTTATGCCTTTGCATACTATATACATGTCCCTAAGGACTATAGGGATGTAAGTGTTTAGCATTGTCCAACCAAATGCCTCTCACAAAGAAAATAAATAAATTTCAAGTCCGTAGTGTCTCACAGAGATGGGTGGTTTTATTGAAATTCATGGATTTGTATATAAAAAATAATTCAGGCGCTGTATTTAAGTATTAATTGTTATGTCATTTAAAATGGTGGCTTGCTGTATAAAGCTATTGTGGACTAAAAACATTAGTATGGGATCAGGTAACCACTGCATGATGTTGATACACACCGCGATTACGTGTCTGTATCTGTCAATATGTGTGTGTCTGTGTGTCATTGTGTGTCTCTGTGCATCGGTGTATGTGCCTATTTGTATGTGTGTGCATGTATCAGAGTGTATATGTGGGTGCATGTATCAGAGTGTATATAGAAACCATGGAAACACATTTGCGTGATCGTCCATGTCAACATGGCTGCAATGTGAGGTTGATATGGTGATATATTATGGAAAATATATCATGTGGTAAAATATACAATATACATGGGGTAATATATAAATATATACTATTGGGAACTGAGTGCATATGGGATAATGTATATGTGAGAGGATTATAGCGTATGTGGGGAAACAAGTCTATGTTACACATTGATATCAGTGGTAGAAAGAGGATCCAGGCACTCCAAGTATCTTCAATTGTATTTATTTGGATAAGTGAGACACCTCAACGTTTCGACCCCTGACGAACTTTGGCTGCTTGACAAAGACCCTTTCAGGGCTTAAAACGTTGCGGTGTCTTACTTATCCAAATAAATTGTAGCGTTACTTACCTTATCCTAGGGCCGGCCGCGGTCCTCTCTTCAAGCCGCGCGCGGTCCTGCGGCTGCACGAGCCGCGTGCGGCTCATCCGACACTTCTAACAGGAAGGTGGGCAGTGACCGCGAGATGCGGTCACATGTCCCACCTGAATCTAAGAGCGCGCCGCGAGTCTCGGGCGCGCTCTTAAAGAGACAGTGGGAGCCTAAATTGCAAAAAGGCTCCCATTGGCCCCTGTCATGCCACTCACCCCATACACTTACCTTTTGGGGGTGTGGAAGTGACAGGAGCCAATCACATTAGTTTGGAAGCTACTTATACTTACCCTTTTCCCTTAGTTCCTTGCCCTATCGTGGTTTCTGGTTCAGTTCCCTTTAGCGCTTGTTGTGTTCAGTTGTGTTCCTTCGTATTTGACCTTGGCTTTGTATTCTGACTTCATTTTCGCTTTATCCTTGTCTGTTCTGTTTGCCGGCTTGCTGTTTCCTGTGTACCAGACCCCGGCTAGTCCTCGTTTACGCTGTCTCTTCGTGCCCTTGACCTCGGATCGTTTCTGACTCTGTACTTCTCCTATATACGTCGAGTCCGGCCATTCTAAGGTCCGGTAGACGTATCTCTCCTCTGTGCTGTCTTCTGTTTAGCTGGATCCTGCGTGTAGGGGTATATTCTCGTTACATAAATACAATTGAAGATACTTGGAGTGCCTGGATCCTCTTTCTACCACTGATATCTACTCCCTGGGGCTGGGGCTGGGGCTGGCCCTTGGTCCAGTTTAGTACCCGGATCTTCACGTGATTGGAGTGCGGTTAGTTTTTTTCTCTTTTTACAAATTATGTTACACATTGAGACATCTTAGATATCTACAACATTACTTTCTTATATGTAACTTTAATATATATTTTTATTTTATTTTTATTTTTTGTTTCCATTAAATATGTTTCCATTGTGGCATCTGTGCATACTGAAACAAAAAAAGTACATTTAAACATTACTTTCCAGGACATTTCTGTGGGTGTTTTTTTTTTCTGCAAACATCTTGGTAGTTAAGGATTACTTACTGTTACTTGTTTGTTTGTTAATCTATGTAAATTGTTCGAGATATGAGAACTATAACAATAAGAATCGTTAAATAAACATATAGAATAAATCGTGGCATTAGGTTTGATAGGCAGTTAAAAACCTGACTGAATTTCAATATGTGAATAAATTAGGGATATTAAGAATGAGAAGAATGAGAAGATAAATAATTCCTATTTAAAATATAATTTCTTGAAGTTGCCTTTGTCCTATATACATATACCCTTGTACTAGGTTAATGATAAACAGGCTTTTGTAAAGCAAACATACCAGGAATGCCTATATATTACATTAATTAGTTAAAAAAAACATGTGGAGAACTCTGTTGGGTATGGCAATCAAAAGTACACAATATTTTTTTTAAGTCATAGCATTCTTCATTTGTTATACTTCTACTCATGTCCCAACATTAGTTTTAGATATTAACACTGCTTTATTTTAGTATTTACTGAGCTACTATGTTTTTTTGGGGGACTAATTAAAATGCTTGCAGGCATACCGCAACATTGTTGAAGATTTGCATATCATTACCTTCTCCATTAATCATACCCGTGGAGTTAGCAGTCATCTACTGAACAGCAGGAAGGTGTTTGACACAGCCATTTACTTACTTTAAATTAAAAAAAAAAAGGTTTTACAGGGATGCAAAAAATTGTTGTTCACTTAAGTGGAACATTAAAGGCCACCAACTACTAAAAAATTAACATGAATATTCGAAATCAGCCACCCACAGCAAACATAAGCAAGCTAGACAATTTTGTTTATTTTTAAAATCCTATACAAGCTCAGATGTAATAATGTGAAAATGTGTAATTGTGCTTATGGGATCCGTGTAATATCTAAATATAAGAAGTAATATCACATACATATGTAAAAGTTATGAGGCATCCTTGTTTATTTTTATTATTGCAGAAAGCACGTCATGAGAGTGAAAGAATGAAAAAAAAGGAAAACAAATATTATGCTGCATTTTGATATGCTAGTTAATTATTTAATCCAGTTAATACTTACATGTTTTAAGTGTGAGTATATAGACTAGATTGTAAAAAAATATGCTCAATGGAGTGCTCTTTAGACTTTTCTTTTCCAACACGTCTACTCTTATGGTCAGCAGCGGAATATACCAATATGTTTGATGAGAGAATTTCGTACATTGTAGTTGTGATTTTACTATTTTTCTATTTTTTTATAACAATATTTGTAAATAACTATAAACATGAAAGGTTGGAGTTATAATTGTAATTTAATTGGCCAGGTACTTGCTTACACAAGGGAAAAGGTTACATAAAAGTTATACTATTTGGGTCAAAGGAATTGAGGCGGAGCAGATCAAGTGATTGTCCAGTGAAGTCCATCAAGTTCAATACCTAAATTTCAAAAGAAGGTAAAATACCACATTTGAAGCGATTTCCATTTTGCCTCAAATTGGGGAAAAACTCCTTAATGACTCCAAAAAACTGAATGTATGCCTAGTCCACTCGTTTTTTTTCGAATCCTTCTACAGCAAAGTAATATCCAGATCACACTCTATGTTTAAGCCAATGTCTAATGTAAGCTCACTAATTTTCAACTAAATTACCATGTAATTGCACAGAAAACTTTTGTGAGGAACCATATCAAATGCCTTAGCAATATCTAATTAGATCACATCCAGTGCAAAACCATGATCTGTACTCCTAAATTATAGTTTCGAACACTTTAATTTTTAATAAGATATATAGAGATAAAGGTAGCTAGAACGAGAGCTAGACATATTGAGATAAAGGTAGCTAGAACGAGAGCTAGACATATTGAGATAAAGGTAGCTAGAACGGGAGCTAGACATATTGAGATAAAGGTAGCTAGAACGAGAGCTAGACATATTGAGATAAAGGTAGCTAGAACGAGAGCTAGATATATAGAGACAAAGGTAGCTAAAATGAAAGCCATATATATATAGATAAAGGTAGCTAGAACGAGAGCCATATCTATATATATATATATAGTTAAAGGTAGATAGAATGAAAGCTGGATATATAAAGATATAAGTAGTTATAATGAGAGGTAGATAAATAGAGATAAATGTAGGTAGAATGAGAGCTAGATAAATAGAGATAAAGGTAGATAGAATGAAAGCTCGATATATAAAGATAAAAGTAGTTAGAACGAGCGCTAGATAAATAAAGATAAAGGTAGCTAGAACGAGAGCTAGATATATAGAGATAAAGGTAGATAGAGTGAAAGCTAGATAAATAGAGATAAAGGTAGCTAGAACGAGAGCTAGATATATAGAGATAAAGGTAGATAGAATGAAAGCTAGATATATAAAGATAAAAATAGTTAGAATAACCGCTAGATAAATAGAGATAAAGGTAGCTAGAACGAGAGCTAGATATATAGAGATAAAGGTAAATAGAATGAAAGCTCGATATATAAAGATAAAAGTAGTTAGAACGAGCGCTAGATAAATAGAGATAAAGGTAGCTAGAACGATAGTTAGATATAAAGAGATAACGGTAGATAGAGTGACAGCTAGATAAATAGATGGGGACATTTTGTTTACAGAACAAAAGCTAGATATGTAGAGGGAGCAAAAGGTAAGAAGAGATAGATAGATAGATAGATAGATAGATAGATAGACAGAGAGATAGATAGATAGATAGATATATAGATAGATAGATAGATAGATAGATAGATAATCACATTAATGTTAAACACAACCAGGTGGTGACAAAATTCTTGTGTTGGCAAATTACTTTCTAAAGGGAAGATATAAGATGTGTCTCCAATTATTTTTTATAAAACTAAGCACTGAACACATTAATTAACTAGATGTTTATATGCACCCTTGTATAATCAAAATGAATTAACTAGGTTGTACATAAAAGATGTCTAAAAAGAAATTAAGTGAAACAATTAAAAATGTGATGCACGGAAGCAGTTAATTGGTAATATGAAATGTAATGAACAATCATTAAACAGGGCTCTCTGAACCAAAACCTATAGTAATTTTAATTATACAAATTTAAAATACTTTAGAAAACTCCACCTGCATCATTTATGAGTGAAAATTAATAATAATTAAAATAATTAGGTATTTTACCATATAATATATGGTGTATATGTATATATTGTTGTTTTTTTCCCCTAGCAATTTTGTTTTTCTATTTACATTTTGAAGTGGTTTATTCTTAAAACTAAATTAATAATTCCTAATAAATGTAATTAATTTAACACATAACAATCCGTCAGCAGGGCGAGTAATGATAGAAAGAAGGCTGATTGTAAAACGTGTCTGTGAGTGCTTTTGTATTGGAACAGAGGATAATACAGTAATTCTAAATAGATAAAAAAAAAACAAAAAAAACAAGCAAAGGCACCTAATGGGCTAAACCTACTAACTCTATAATTCAATTGAATTGACACCAAAAATTGAATTGCCTTTAAAGTAAAAACAGAAGTACAGAAATGATTATTTATTTCTATATGACCGTTTTTCAGTTTTCAATTAAGCAAAAAAACAAACAAAAAAATAAAATAAATAGATGTCACAAAAAAAACACACTCATATTAAATAAAAAAAAAAAAAAAAAAAAACTATACAGACACCAGATCTGGTCACAATATAAGAGGAAGCTTCACCTTGGTTGTAACCATTGTGGGATTAAAGTTTTCATAGATCTGGAGTTGAAGAGTATAATGGTCCTAATGTTGCATTTTGTATATAGAAAGACAGAGGTAAAACAGGTGTAAAAGCTGACAGTAGACATATGCATATAATAAATATTACATAAAGAGTACTGGCAACCCCCACACAGCCACCGAAGCCCAACATACATTCCTTTTACGAACACATATCACCAGGTTATACTTTCATAGATCACCAATTAAACTTTTAATCACCAAATTTTAGAGTCTATTTACTCTGTTTAACTATAATATGATCAAGATTAGATTTACATCTACCTCTGTTGTAGAACACACATTATATGGTATCTACAAGTACCAGTTTTGAATAACTTTTGATATGGCAGCTACTAAGAACTGCATTCACTATGGTGGTCAGACATCTGTTTGTCTGGCTTAACCTTTGTGGGAAGTGTACTCTACAACATCTTGTGCCAAAAGTCATCATTGTAATTATAAATGCAGATGGGATGAAGTGTGTGATATCTCTGTTGTGTGCAGCTCCTCAGAATGCTGCTATCTTATCAGTCTGAAGCACCCCAGCCGTAGATATACTAAAAATTACTATTACTACTACTACTACTACTTTTGTTGGTTGGCTTAATGGGGATTTTACTTTTCTCATTTTTGTGTTGGCCCTGAAAGGGAATGAAACTTCATCCCCATCAGCACCTATATTAATCCGGCCAGACTATGACAATCAGAATGTACCAAACGTAATGGGTTTAATGTGGTCAACCTAGGAATGTGCTAGATTGAATATTAATGTACTACGTAGATCAGATATCTATAACATTGTTTCCCAACCCAGTCCTCAAGGCACACCTACCAGTCCAGGATTTAAGGATTACCCAGTTTTGTCTAAGGTGTTTTTTGAAAAAAAAAGAAAAAACACCTTAGACAAAACTGGGTAATCCTTAAATCCTGGACTGGTAGGTGTGCCTTGAGGACTGGGTTGGGAAACACTGATCTATAGGATAGATCTCTGTTCTTCAGGCCTCATCTCACACTCATACTCACTCAAAGGAACAGTGATTATGATGCTCTGCATTTAACATCCTGCAGCAACTCCCACATTGCCAAGGCCTCATCTCACACTCATACTCACTCATTGAAACAGCGATTGTAAGGCTCTGCATTTAACATCCGGCAGCAACTCCCACAACGCCAAGACCTCATCTCACACTCATACTCACTCATAGGAACAGCGATTGTGATGCTCTGCATTTAGCATCCTGCAGCAACTCACACAACGCCAAGACCTCATCTCACGCTCATACTCACTCATAGGAACAGTGATTGGGATGCTCTGCATTTAACATCCTGCAGAAACTCCCACAATGCCAAGGCATCATCTCACACTCATACTCACTCATAGGAACAGCGGTTGTGATGCTCTGCATTTTTTTTTTCTCACCACTTCCCACCCACGTTCCCCCTAAATATATAGCAAGCTCCTCCAGCTGCTTGAGATTCTCACTCAATTACCTCTTCATTCCCTTTACAATTTACCAATACTATAGCTGCTTCTCTCTGTCAACTCTTTTAGCCATCACCTCCAAATTTCCCCTGCTACCTTTTGCCTCAAATCCCTATAGTATCCTTTAGATTGTAAGCTCAAGGGCTATCTAGCTAAGCACTTTGTATAAAAGAGCTCCAATGGCTAGTTATCCGCTTACGGGCAGGGCTCTCTTACCTCTTGTATTTGTCTGTGTATATTGTACGTTCTCCACTAATTGTACAGCGCTGCGGAATCTGTTGGCGCTTTATAAATACCAGTAATAAATAAATAAATAATAGTCATGGTCACTACATGCTTCTAAGTAGGCACACTCTCTTCAATTTCCCAATGTTAGCTGCAATATTATTATATATTATTGAAGCTTGATTTAAGTATGTATTTTCTGGGGTTCTCGGAGGCCAATTCTTGGAATCTCTTTTCTCTAGACAGTGGGTATCAGGCGAAGGGGGTAATTAAGACAAATTGTTTCTAAATTTTATATTTAATGTGATCAGCAAAATATTATATTTATGATTAATTTTAATAACCCCTGTTGATTCAGACTCTCCAGTGTTATCTTTTCTAAGACATACTTACCTAGTCTTATTTATTTATTTTAATTAATAAACCTAATTTTATTTTCACATTGTTGTAGCGTCTAGGTTGTCATGGGAACACTAGCCCGTGCCTCACATATGTCTGCTGACGTTCACTTGGCGATAGGGAGCACACACAGAATTTCACAGTGGCATTGTTTTCTACCTACCGTTGGTTGCATAACATATGGCGGGTGAGGCATCCATGATGTGCTCTGGACCTAGTCAATAAAGAAAATGGCATTCAACTTTAAACAGTAAACTGTATATCCTATGGAAACTGTATAAAATGAAAAAGATTACTTATATCTCAGGCATTTATAGGTACAGAATTCTCAGGTGAGCCTCAATCACCCACATTATATGCAAATAAAAGCATGTGAGTGTGTGCATGTATTTCTTTGTGTAAGCCTGGAACGCATGTGTGCATTTCTATGTGTAGAATGTAAATGTATTTGCGTGGCATATCAATACTTATTATTTTAGTGCAGCAACATAGATGCTGTGTTAACAAAAAGTCTATTGGTTTCCATGGTACTTACTCCTCCTAGAGCTCTTTACCCCAGAATAGCAAGTCGTTGCCTTAATAATTTTCCTCCAATATGAGTTATCCACCTCCCTCAATCTCATTAACATAAAATAGGTGTTGTTTTTTTTTTATTTTTATTAGAGATGGATTACTAATTGAAAGTATTTTGGATTATATTTCTGTGCAATTATTTGCAAATTTAATTCATATAAACATTTGAAAATATGTGTATTTTTATTACACTACCAGCACCATTGTTATTTTAACGAATATGCACATAAAGGATACGTTTCATAAAAATTCTTATTTTAAAAATTTCCTTTATTATATCTTTAATATCGTTTTAAAGGGACATTGCTGAGTCGAACTGAGTAGCCCCTCCATCTTAATGCATTACTGCCAAAAGACACTGGAAATGCAAACACATTTAGAAAAACATAAAAAGGTGACTCACCTCTGCAGCGTCTACATGGAACAGGAAGTGTCTGGGATTATTTTAGCCAATCGATGACTGCCTCTTGTTTTTAATCAGAACACTAGCATATTCATAAACCCTTGTTGAGCATGTATAGGTCAGGACTCACTATGATTTCCATTCATGAGGAGGCAGCAATTAAACTACTGTATAATCTAATGAAACCTTAAATAATAGCTGAGGTTACATAACTTAGGAAATAAGGGCAAGAGAGCTCCATGCACCAGAACTCATGGAAGGAACATAGTGAGCTTTCGGTGCTTGGAGTGCCTATTTAAAGTATTGAAACATGTGGAATTACTTTTAATTCAAGAAAAACAGAATACAAGTTTATATTAGACATACCTGATGATAAGTAGATACAGGGGAAGCAGCAATAAAGGGTGTAATAGATGTCTGTGGAATCATACGGTTTGTTGCAATATTGTACGGGGATGAGTAGAATCTGTAATTAATAAATCAGTTTACATATTGTTAAAACCACTTATCAACCTGTAAAACGTAATATTTAAAGTTTAGGTTTTACATCATCTTTTCCCTGCATCAGGTAGGTTTGTAACTTTCTAAATGCTCCCTTTTGTCTTTATTCATAAAGCTGGCCATTATTCTAGGACATAGGAGACCAATACCCAACTCTCCTACCCTTATAATGTTCTTCCCACATCCAGCCATGGTTTTATTCCGTATTCTCGGTGTGGTTTTAGCCTGTAAGCCGATTTGAGCAGGGCATTTGTCACCCGTTGAGCTTGGATGCCTATGTTTGTCTGTCATTTATTCTTTGTGTCTTCTGTTTACCTAGTTTATAGCACTGCTATATAAGTTTGCGTTCCATACACAACATTCTATTTATACATTGAGTAATTGTACTGTTAAGGAACCTGAAATACATTTCTTAATTAACAGTTTAACTTTTTTTGATATACATATTTTTTTTTTTTTTAAAAGCCCACATTTTTGGGAAAATATAAGGCAGAAAAAAAATCTCTTTTATGTCTTGCAATTTAATTATAATTTTTAAAGATGTCAATTCTAATGATTAAGCATGACTTTAATGACAGACACACACATATTACAATACATACAAATGCATGAGTAGATAACATGACTTATATTAAAGAATTTTTAATATTATGTTTAGTTATCCCTATATATTTGTGAGACATGAAAAATAAAATTAAATGTTAGAAATCCATGTCCTTATTATGAACTGAGTGTCTTAGCTCCCTGTCACTTATTGTCTTTCTTAGCTCCCTGTCACTCGTTGTCTTAGTTGTCAAAGTTCTGTCCTTGACACCTGACAGTTAGCATAGAGAAATTATACAGAGATGAAGAATAATTAAACAATGTTTCGATATCTCCTCTTGATTTCTAGTCATTTGCAAGGGGATTGAAGAGGATTATGATTAAATATATATTTAACAGAAAATGTAGCATTTTATGGCAAAAAAAAAGTTTTATTTAATTATATAAATTTCAGAAAAGTGACTTACTCTTTACTGAGCATTATATTTACTTTTCAACATTTAATACTAAAAAAAAATTGACACTATATTTAAAAAGTGCATAAGATAATAAACTTTAACTATTCGACAGTTATATCGATTTGTTACATCTAAATCAATTATCTTATTAAAGATAAAGGCTCAATAAAGACAATCCTAATGCCTTGAGTTGCATAAAGTACTTATAAAGAAGATCATCCAAAGATGAATACATAGTAGAAAATATAATATTTAGTATGAATTTATTAAAGGGACACTGTGGCATTATAAGCATATATTCCTAGCACTATAGCATCTTAGTGCCTAGCTATCTTACGCTCCAAATCAAGTAAGTAATGAGATTTACTTAGTTATCTTGATGAATTCTGCCAATTTAATACTTCACTATAGGACGTATTAAAAACTATCGGGGGGCTAGTGAGCATGCACAGCAAAATGCTGTTCTGCGCTAATCAAATTCTCTCTGTGAGCACCATTTGATTGAGGACTGAGGCTTACTCGGTTTGCACAGGCAAAGTGACCCTAGTGGATGTCAGGAAAACAGCCATCAGAGGTGTATTAACTCTACAATCATAACATTGTCGTATCTACTAAACAGCAATGTTTTAGATTGTGGGGTTTAAACTAAAGTGCTACTGTACTCAGTCCACTTAATTAGAGATGAAGTAGTCTGGGTGCCTTTTGTGGCCTTTAAGGGCTACATTTGTTCCAATACAAAGAATGCATCTGCAAACAGAATACCAAATATTACTTAAACAGTTATGAATTTGATTACAAAATAAGTTATCCAATGGCTATAAACTAGTAAATTAAGTTTGTATTAATAAAATAAAGATAGGAAATACTTTGCACTCACCCATTCTGCATAGCTGCTGTTGGATCATAAGTCAAAGCCATTCCTGTCTGCATTCAAAGGAAAAGATCATAATTTATTGTACATATTAATTATTTTTATTTTATAAACTTAAATCAATGATCCAAGAATAACATGACCTGCGTGTACTTTTACTGTTGACTAGGCAGGATCTGTACAAAACTAATTAGTAAAGGTCTGCTGTTTAAAGTACAAAACAAACAAAAAAAAAAAAAAAAAAACAGACACAAGACAAACTGTACATGTTCCTACATTTATGTGACTTCAACAATCTAATAAGAAATGTTGCTGGGTGCTCTTGGGTGTTCAAGGAGCAACATGAGCTTATTAACCTTTAAATTGTACCCTCATTCACTAAACTGAGGTCTATGGAGGATCTCTCAAAACATTGCCTAAATCCCACAGCCTTCACCTTTGATGGCTGCTGTGATTGGACAAAACGTGACAGCAGAGCTTCATCTTTCGTCAACTTTTATCAACCACTTAAACAAAGTGGTTCCTACTTTTTCTTAAAAAAAAAAAAAAAGAAAAGTTGTGTTGAAATTGTAATCAAATTCCAACACAGACTGAATTAGTATTTCATAAAGATTATATATTCATAAAATAATAAAAAGTAACATAGTCACATTAACATCGATTTTGTAGCAGCCCTACTAGAATACACTGATACTGAATCCTGGAAGAAGGTGTGTTATCCTACCGATACCAATGCTACGATTGCACCCTAACACATTACACGGAATTTTCTTTGCTGTATGCCTATTAATTCTGCATTCTATCATGCAGGGCTTGAAACTATTGTACAGCAGTATATGGTATTCACATGCTCCCAATCTAAAATAATGTAAACATTAAGGATATATTGAGATCTCGCTTGATTTAACCTCTAACAGTCTGCAATTTTCATACGTACCATATAGTCAAGCTAAGTACTCTAATCAATTGAGAGAACTAAACAACAAGGTTACAAAGAAAACAAAAATCTCATCGTCATCCTACTTATTATAGAAAAAAAGGGCCAACGCACTATGTATATGTCTAGTAAACGCAACACAAGCCTGGTTTTCTGATTGTATACTGCTTGACTGGTAACACAAAGACAATTTTACTCCACACTGAAAACCTGCCTTTTTATATTGTTGATCGGATCGTGTTTATTCATGTATTCAAATTGCAATACAAGGTACTATCCTATAAGCCTTTTACAAATTTTACTATAACCTATGATCACATAATAGTTTCTTTCTGTACTGAAAACATAGTCAGTTTAAAACATATGATTGAATTTTGAAGGTTTCACAGCTCTGTAATTTGATTCAAACATAATCTCCAAAATTTTCCCAACATGTTTTCAGTACAAAAGATTAAAACAAAAAAACAACTAAGCAGAATAAGATTCATTTTTTTTGTTCATTTTGAGCTGGATAAAGATTACTTTATGGTGATGGATTTTATTTTAAAAATGGTGTGTCATTTTAAACTTCATTTCCAAACAAATAAACTTTAGTAAGTAACAGAATCTAAGTTGCAGAAGGCAGGCTTTTTTTTTTTCAATATATATAAATCTTTGCACTAAGTTTATGACATGACAATAAGGAAATTAAATTATATTTTGTTTGAGTAATTGTTTACTCTAAAAGTGTGCGCATTGTCTGCTTCTAATTCAATTGCATGTAGATCGTGCCGTCTGTGTCTCATATCAACACTTAGTAAATAAAAAGTAATATATATATATATATATATATATATATATATATAAACACAAAACAAAACAAAAAAAGAGCAGTTTAAACTATTGCAAAATAATACACCTCAAAATATTTTAAGGTTGTATTCAATTTACAGTATTTACATTCTCACTTTGAGGTGTATTGTTTTACAATAGCTTAACCTCCTCCTTTTTTGTTTAGTTTCGTGTTTGTATTGCAGGTGTTTTCGAAGGAGCACCTTTAGAGGTTTTTTCTTTGTATTTTTTTATACAGTCTTTAGTGGTATCTTCTTTTTTGTTCACAGTGAAATGTATAAAACTCAAACAATTAAAATACTTAGAATGCATACTCCCACGATTCTTATTGTTTCATAAAATTTGCTTCAATACAGTTTATATAGAGACAGATAAAATAGTGATTATATTCAGAGGGGACATTAACCCCTTAAGGACCAAACTTCTGGAATAAAAGGGAATCATGACATGTCACACATGTCATGTGTCCTTAAGGGGTTAAATAAATATTGTGTGGTTGATTGTACAGGCAATTTTTTAATGTGTTTTTTTAATGTGAAATTGTCTTTTATTTAAATAAAATTTTTATGTCTATAGCACAACACGATACATAAAATAAATATAAAGCCAAATGCATAAATAAGGATTCATAAAAACAATGTAACAAAGAAGGTCATGTAAAACAAGCATGTCAAACATGGGGCCCACAAAGAGTATCCTTGAGGCCCAGGGCCAGACTGGCCTACCTGGATTTCTGGTAGATCGCCTGCCGTGGGGCAGCTTTGTGCTGTGGCCCTCCTACACACTGTGGCCATTTGCGTGCTCCTGCAACTGGCCTGCGGCCGCAAGAGCACAAAGCATTCTTCCATGCCTGCCACTGGATATGCGCATACAGTGTATGGAGTCATATCCAATGGCTGCGCGGCGCTATTACAGTGTGCAAAGTGGCTAGCTGCATGCAGAGCAGGACAGCCACTCCCTCTTCCATGCTGCTCGCAGTGTTTATGTGACCGTGTTAGCCTTTGAGTTTGACATGCTTGATGTAAAACAAAAATCACATGCAATGCATTAAACAATAAATCACCCAATTGGTGAAATTCATCAGCTTGTTAAACCTTTCTTAATCTATTAGAACTTCTGCCATCATAATAACATGCTACGAATAATCCTTCTCAGTACTATGAAATCCACCAATGAAAAATCTCCCTCAGCAATACATCTAACTATTCCTTTCTAGCTTGCTAGATTGTAAGTTCTTCTGAACAGGGCCTTCTTTACCTCTTGTGCCTGTAAACATACATTTTGTTAGCTAATTACATGTTAATTAAAGTGTATAACTGTAAAGCATTGCACAACATGTTTGTGTTATATAATTGGTAATAATAACATTATTAATAATAGCATTGTTACAAAACTATTCTGAATGCGCATTTCCTTTCCACAAAGATCCATTTCAGTTTCTACTGATGGTTTGTCTTGTTTCCATAGATATCCTCTAAAATTCATGCTTAAATGATCATTCTAAACACCTAAAGCACTTTAGCTTTGTGTCCTAGTTTTCATTTTACAAGAAATTAAGATTTTAATAGAAACTGGAACATTTATAAATTAACATTGTTACACCCCCTTGGCTGTCAATCATGTAACAGATCATGTTACTTCCTGGATGCTTAGCTCAGTGGAACTAAACTCAAGAGGCAGCAATTGCACAGAGAACCTTCCTTTTGGAGATTTCTCATTGTGCTGCATTATGTGCTGCAGAAGAGAGGGAGGGCTTGCACAGACTGCAGGCAAGAGATCTGTACATATTCTAAATAGTGGAGATTTTGTAAAATATATTTTATTTATTATTTTGGGCAGTGGAGTGTACCTTTAAGAGAACACTCCACACACATATAGCACTTGCTTGCTTGAAGTACATCATATGACTGGAGCCTGTTACATCTGTCACATTTATGACAGTTTATAGAAGTGCCAATTTCAATAAAAATTAGATTTTTATGAGTGTTTGTTTCGTTTTATAAATGGCGACATAAACATCTCCCTGGCTGTCAATCTGTATTACAGCAATGGAAAAACTGTAGTTAAGTGTGTGCATGCTTGCAGCACCAGCACAAAGACATCTCAATGATAAGTCTCTGACTGGAGTATTCCCCAACACAGACTGAAAGTCTGCAACAGGGAAAAGGAGAGATCTTATAAAGGATGCAGACAAGTGATCTGCAGCTTTTGCAAGCTGGTTTTAGATAAACGCCGAATTGAAAAAAATATATAAAAACGTGCATGTTTTCACTGGGGCATATCTGCTAAATGTTTTTTATTTATTTTTATTTTTTTTAATGTGAGAGCAATTGAGTGTTCCTTTAAAGGGACACTATAGTCACCAAAATAACTTTAGCTTAATGAAGCAGTTTTAGTGTATAATTAATTGTCATTTAGGAGTTAAATCACTTTTGTTTCTGCTTATGCAGACCTTGCCACACCTCCCCTGACTGTGACTGCATAAAAACAAAATGGTTTCTCAATCAGATGTAACTTACTTTAAAAGTTTTTGACTCCTGCTCTGTAATTTGAACTTTAATCACATACAGGAGGCAATTGCAGTGTATAGCAAGCTACTAACTGAGCGGGGGATAATAAATGATAAATTAAACAGAATTTGCAATAAGGAAGTATAACAATTAAATGACTTTTTACAGGAAGTGTTTAGGAAGGCTGTGTTAGTCACATGCAGGGAGGTGTGACTAGGCTGCATAAACAAAGTGATTTAACTCCTAAATGGTAGAGAATTGAGCAGTGAGACTGCAAAGGTATGATCTATACACCAAAACTGCTTCATTAAGCATTAAGTTGTTTTGGTGACTATAGTGTCTCTTTAACTTAGCTCCTACTATGCTCTTCTTTCCTCTAGAACCGAACTTACCCCTATATCTATAACATTACTGCAATGGCTTCAAATTATGCAGAGCAATGGAGCTTCTTTACTAAACGGAATATTGCAGAAATTGACAAGGCAATTGCAAATTTTAGACAAAAACATACATTTTTATTCTATATTGGTCTAATATCTGAAATCCTATTGTTAATGCTCCACAATTCACAGTCCAGTGCATATACTTGATTTCCTTCAAAATCCTACTTCTTATATTCAAGGTTCCACAATGATTTTACATCTAGAGCATATAATATTATCACATGAATATAGTAAAATCCCAAACTGCATTTGAATCAAGAGCTACTACAAGTGTTTTGAGCTCCGTTAAAGACTGACTGAGCTATTTACTAAAAATGAAGGAACCAAGAACTCAAAGTTTAAATTTCAAATTGTAGGCCAAAATAAATGAACAGATAACATACATGACTGGATTTTTTCTAATTCTGCTTTTTAGCCTAACAGTTAAAGTGATACTGTAGTCACCAGAACCACAAGAGCTTAAAGTAGTTGTTCTGGTGTTTACAGCCTATTCCTGCAAGCTTTTCTATGTAATCACCGCCTTTTCAGAAAAAAAAAACAGTGTTTACACAACTGCTTAGGAACACCTCTAGTGGCAGTCACTCAGACAGACACTAGAAGTGCTTCCTAGTGTTCAGAGTCTCCGCACTCTGCAAAAACTGATAAAGATCCATACAAAAAAAAGCTTGAGTGAGATCAAACCAGCAGTGATACAAGCATTACACTAGAGCTTAAAGTAGAACTGCCACTTCTCTGATAGTGACTGTTCCTCATTCCCACGCCCAAGTAAAACATTTTACGGGTCCTGAGTAGTGTAGCAGAGACAAGTAGACTTCTGTATCCTTGGAGACTTTGACCAATAATGCACATGCATGATTGATTATCTAGAAGGAAAGGCAAGAGGAGCACATGCACACTTAATTTTTTCTTCAAAGATACCATATGCCAGTATGTACCATGAGTATGGCAGGCGTAAGTAAAATAATTTGCATTGTATGCTCTGACAGTGCCAGGGCAGCTAGGCTAGAATTTAAATGAGCAAAACCCATAAAAAAAGCTGTGAAGCATCTCTCTGTATGTTGTTTATAGCAAAATCATGACATTCAGAAAGATTTCGCATTGATTGCTGGATTCTATAACAAGAGATAAACATAACTTTGACAGATTCCTAGCAGTTCTTCCATTGAAATGTACGCCAAGATTACTACCATTATATAAATATCTCTTTTAATTGAATCGTATTCATTTTATTAAATTTAATTGCATTCTATTTTGATTTTGTTCTAACACTTGATTTCGTTAGTATGGATATAAATAGTCAGTGACGTTCCAAAGTCTCTTTGTTTTAGGAATGTTTCTTTAGACAACCAAAAATGACAGCTAAAATACAAAGAGTTTTTTGATTAGATTACTACAAAATTCACGTCTTTATTTATTTATTTATTTTGACCACGGATTTCATCGGAAGAACATAAATCTAAGTCAACATGACAATCTCCACAGTCTTATGATTGCTCCTCTGTCAATAAATCTACAATTGCCAAAACAACCTGCATAGCTGAAATAATAAAAACTAGACTTCAAATGCCAACTAAGGACATTTAAACAATACCAACATTCTACACTAGGTGGCGCATTGTAACCGACTAGTGCTAAAAGAAAAGATTTAAAATTGTTGCCATATCCCTAAAAAAAAAACATTGAAAACATTCCAATGCTATGGTTAATGTTAAGCTGTCTGTCCTTTTAATACATAACCCTTTCAGTCCCTAAAGTTTGCAAATTTGAGATGCTATTTTTTTATTCTGTAAAAATAAGTTATGTTAAAGACTGAATATTACCCTGATGATGTTTAATCATCCATAGTGTATTACAGTTTTCATTTGCAATAGTTTAAATGTAAATATTTCACAATTTAAGTATTAGACGAGAATTCTGTACTAAACATTTTCAAATTTACATACAGCTGTAAAAGATGAATTAAATGTCTTGTTTTAGTGCCACTATCTTCTCACTAACCACTTAGTAATGTTTTTTTTTCTTTTAGTTCATTAATGTCCCTCCATAATAATTGTGTTCTCTGTATAACAGCAGACTTTTTAAATTGTCTATTTGCATTTAAGATCTGTATAACAGATTTATATTTTGTCCTTAAATTCTTGTCTTTTATTTTGTCATTAAGTTATGCAGTCTATGGCTAGTCTGTCTGAGACAGTATAATATGACTAGTGTATGTGTTCCAACCAAAGCTGTGTTTATGGCTAAGTTACAAATTGCAAGGCAGAATGATAGCAATTCAGTGGAAGCCATTAGTGGGATACAGGATTGCTTTGCAAAACAAGATCTGCAGTGACACTTGGCCAATGTTCGTGTTCTGTGAAAGTATAGTATGAAATTATGAAATTCCACTACCTAAGAACGGCAAACAAGTTTTAAATATATATATATATATATATATATATATATATATATATATATATATATATATATAAAGCAAATATATATATATTTATATTTATTTGGGACAGTGAAAAGAATGTGTTCGTTCTTGAAATGCTATTTAGACAGACAAAGAAATAGATATATAGATAAATAAATACATAGATAGTTACATTAGTAAGTTTGTGACATCGTTTCATAATTCGGCTTCGTTTCGATACCTAACTATAAGCTCGGGGTGTCTTTGCCTTAGACTGGATGTATCGCTCGTGGGAGCTCGGGCACCTGCCCTTGGGACCCCCCAACCCAATTTACCCTGTTATTGCCCGTAATCTTATTCTATTGCGTATTTAAGCTCGGGGCAACAGTGACTGGGCATGAGGGATACGAGCTTCCCATGACCTTGGAGCGGTTTTTGGGAATGCCTGTTTATTGTCGCCTGTATAGGCTCCGCTGCACGGGTCCATCAGTTTGCTATGTCTCGGCAGTTGTGCGTACATAGGGACCTATGTCAGGTTAGGCGGTTGGTGTCTGTGTGTTGAAAGGTCAAGGTTACTATGGCATAGTTGAGAAGCGTCATGGTCTGCAGCTGGACTAACGCTGTTCATGTGACTCAAGGTGCTTAAATTGGGTAATTGCGTCCTCACCATACGCTTGTAGGCTCATTGTATATCCCTTACCCTTAGTGCCGTCCCAGAGATGTCCCACCCCTCCCCCACCCAACCACATGGCCGCCATGTCCTGGAAATGTGGGCAAAGCTCCACCCCATAGGTGGGCGGGCCTCAGGCCCTCATCCAGGAAGGTAGTACAGGAATATGTTTCTCTCAGTGGTAGGGTAAGGTGAGTTGAGAGTTTGAAAGAGAGGTGTAAAGAAAGATTTGGGTGAAAAAGGAGCCAGGGCGCCCCTGGGACCCCCCAGGCCCCTACACGTGTCTTTTCACCAGCATCCAACTGCGCGTTGAGTACATACCAGGGTCTTCCCAGCAAGAGACCATTTTTTTAATACTGCAGCTTTAAAAGGCCCAAACCCTCATCCATCCCTCCAACAATAAGGCATTTTTTTTTTTTTTTTTTTAATACTGCAGCTTTAAAAGGTACAAACAGAAATGCAGAATATATTCAACTGGACTTCTTTCATTTTGTCACTAGATTATTATTCTACTATAATGATGCTACCATTGTTACATATAGTTTACTACGGTTTACTATGGTATATGTATACCATATTTGTATGTTCTCTCTGAAGGAAACAGCAGTCATTGTTAACTGGATGCTGAATGGATGCTCATCTGCTGAACTGTGCAATAATCCCTTGTCTGGATGTTAAATGCATCAGTACTGAGTTATAAAACACAATCGCGTGCAGCCTGTCTGCTTGGAAACATAAATGGAAATGTGTGTCTGAATTACAAATGTGCCCAGCACAGACACACTAATCATTTCAAAATGACTGCAGTTGGCAAGGGAGGGGGGCCTTGGCACCAGCCTTAACAACTACAACTGGCCTTACTTTACTAGATTTGTAGCAGTGTGGGAAAAGACGATCTTCCAAATGATCTTTTTATATAATTTATTTTTAAATTAATGGCTTAGATTGAGTTAGAGGAGTCATTACTAAAAGAACAAAACTAAAAGGAGTTTAGTGAATATTTGCAGCCACAGGAGGAAAATAATATCAATGGGGTAACACTGAAAGTATAACAAAGAAGATCCTGACATTTCTCTCAACAACGTTGCTGTCGGGAGGTTCTGCAATCCGTTAGACATTTAGTGGTAAGTGTTTAATTTACAATGTATAGCATTTGTATGTTCATTTATTTTCTAATTCGTGCACTTTTATTGGTTTCTCTCCTAATTCATTTACTTTATTGATTTACAGCTATCTAGGGTCTACTTAAAGCATATAATCGCTGGTCCAAAGGCAATATCAATTTTTATCAACATTCGATTCATGTAAATGTTCTAATTTGCCTTCACTGTACAAAAGATCCTTAAGTGAACCTACCGCCCTTTTTCATGAATACCAGCCAGATTACACATGAATCTCTAGTACTTTGCTGAGATCTCCAGAAGGTCCACAAAGATGAAATAATTTCAAAATGAAAAAGTAGGCAAGATTTATGACATTACTTAATGTGCACCTGCCCGGCAGAAATTATACTTTTTATGAGCACATTACAGAGCAGTCAATGCATTGAGTGAACCATGTTGCTAGCTAATGATTAAATGTTCTAAGCATTGCTAAATATTTATAGAAATATAGTATAATATACATCATACTTTAAGATCACGAAACAGCTAAAATAATAAATATTTAGGAATTTAGGGAAATAGAAACGGAAACAAAAATGGTACCTTACAAATACATTGCTTTTACCAAACAAACAAACAAACAAACAACACAGTGTTTGATATCTATGTATACATTCTATATGTACATAAATATTATTTAAATACAATACATTTGTGATTGCAGCTACTCTAGAAAAAATAAAAGTTTAATAAAAATGCTTAGCTTTTATCCCACTTAGAATAAAGATAGAAGAGCTCCAGATATAAGAAAACCCTATTCTGATGCTCAAAATGGGTTGAGGAGGTAAAAGAGGGCATAACCCAGAGCAAATAGCAGAAATAAACTAAACAAATGAGGGTCAGAGCCTAAAAAAAGGATCCTAACCTCACCAAGTACAAATAATGACTTTAGTAGTAACAGAGAATCAGTAACGTACAAAAAATACCAAGTGCCCCCCAACAAAAATAGTGGGGTGAATTAAATAGTCAAGATCTAGACTACTTAATGCAGTTAAAAAGAATGGGGAGTCACTGGTTAAACTGGGATGTCTACAGCAAGGCTTAGGCCGCTAAGTGGTAATTGCATGTAATAAGCAATGTAATATAATTAAGTATATGCTAACATTAAGTATAATTCTGTGCCTGCTATTTCCATATGTGATAATTGTTTCTCTATTTATAACTGTTTGTAACCCTTGAGGGGGCTGGACATACTATATACACTTTGTTATCTAATTAAGAATTACACTTACTCTCTTAGGAACCTCCTTTTATATATAATTAAACTAGGGTTCTTCGTTATGTACTGTCTTTGTACCCCTCTGTTTATCCATCTTTACTGTTTATAGTGACTAGTGCATCTATTAAAGGGACACTCCAGGCACCCCGACCACTTCTGCCCATTGGAGTGGTCTGGGTGCCAACTTCCACTACCCTTAACCCTGCAACTGTAAATATTGCAGTTTTCATAAACTGCAATATTTACATTGGAGGGTTAACTCCTCCTCTAGTGGCTGTCTACTAGACAGCCACTAGGGGTGCACTACCGGGTTTCTAGCACAGATTTTCTGTGCTATAGAGTCGCTGGACATCCTCACGCTATGTGAGGGCCTCCAGCGTCGCTAAAATCCCCTTTAGGGAAGCATTGAAAGCATTTTTCAATGCTTTCCTATGGGAGGTCTAATGCGCGTGCGCAGAATTGCCGCGCATGCGCATTAGGTTTCGCCGCACAGGCGCAATCGGTCACCCCCGCCAGATGACGTCGGCGGGGGAGGAGCGTGGGCGGACCCTGGACCAGCACCGAGGGACATCGGCGCTGGACTCCGGTAAGTCCCTGAAGGGGTTTATACCCCTTCAGCAACCTGGGATGGTGGGTGGGAGGGAGAGGGGACCTGCAGTGCCAGGAAAACGGTTTGTTTTCCTGGCACTGGAGTGTCCCTTTAATTGTATTGAGGGATTTACATACAAGACTTCTATGGTTGCTTATTATATGCAATGAAGTGATTATTTGCTATAACCTTAGAATGTTCTAATATTGGAGGTAATCTTAGTGAGGTTAGGATCCTTTTTTTTAGGCTCTGACCCTCGTTTTTTGGTTTATTTCTTCATATATTCCACTTACCTCTCCATCTCTTGGCCACGGCCTTCCATTTTGTGTGTACTTGCTCTGATTTTGTCTCTTCTTCTGTCCCCCGTCTGCAAATTTACAAAGTAAAGGCTCTGGTGGGGCTGAAACGACAAGGTACCAACATATCATTATAGCACTTAAAAAGACATGACATGCTCTTCACGTGGGGTCTGTAAAGGGCAAGAGAGGGACAATGCAACTCCTGCATTATAGATCCCTAATAGTGACAGATTATAGATTTGTCCTCCCCATTCAAAATTATTGTGGATAGCCTAGTCTCAACATTCTGATACAGTTGTAATGAAATTCTATGTCTTTTAGTTAGAGTTAATCAGAATTCTTACATTTTAATTAAAGCTCATCGAAAAGTACTAGTGACTTGAAAAGGAGAGATGAGTTGCTAGGTATATTTGATCTTGATGAACAGCAAATATGTGCATATTATTTTCTTTATGTCATTTTATAGTGGATACATGTTTGTGAATAGACAAATAAAATGGAAATTATCTTGATGATAGGTTCCATATTTTGAGAAATCACAAAAATAAAGAATAACATGTAGCAGTTATTTTAAGCTGGTTAGAAAAGACTTTCAGTTAGTAAATGCAGGAACCTTAAATATGAGATATGTATTTTAATTTAGTTTTAGAATATAGATGTGTGTGTGTGAGGGAGAGAGAGAGATAGAAAGAGAGAGAGAGAGAGAGAGAGAGAGAGAGAAAATATCAATATAAAAAATTGGCCAAAACAGGTTCATTTAATACTTTAATAATAAACTGAGAGATTTATTAGTATACATATTATTAGTAATCAGAACATGTATTATAATTTAATATAATAAGTAATCATATAAATTAGATTTTTCATCTATTTTCTGTTAGCTGTTCAGACTGTAACCCCTTAGTGACCAGGCCATTTTTCAATTGTATTACCGTTAAGGACCAGGGCTCTTTTTACATTTCTGCAGTGGTTGTGTTTAGATGTAATTTGCCTCTTACACATTTACTGTACCCATACATATTATATACCATTTTTCTCGCTATTAAATGTTCATTCTAAAGATACCATCATTTTCATCATATCATATAATGTACTAGAATAAAAAAAGTAAAATATGATAAAAAAACAAACAAAAAAAAACACAGCTGGCCATCATGCACCCATGTCCCAGTTGGAACATGTCTGAAGCCGACCAATGTAATTCAAATCAGTCAAACTGTATGTTTTTGAAAAGTACACACCCTAGGGCATTTCACATGGTGGCATTTGAACACTTTACATGCACTAATTCTACCACCAGTCTCTGTCAAACGTTTTTGTGGTGTTATTTTTCACTCACACATTCTACTTTGTGCATAGATTCTAAGCTCCTGTTAGGTGTTACTGCCAAAGGACACCACAATATGTACTTGGCATCATCTCCCGAGTACAGCGATAACACTCATGCATACGTTTGTCGGGTTCACTGGGGGGGTGCAAAGCAAAATGTCTGATATGCGTTTTTCAAATTTTATATATCTTGTTTGCCTATCTTGTTTTGAGGGCCTTATCAGATATCCCAATGTATTTTCTTGCCATGAGCGTGCATATATTTGAAAAGTTTACACCCCACAGTAGTTGAAGAACGTGTGTGGAGGTAACTGTTCAATCCTCAATTTTACACACGCACACCGCTATTTGACTGTGATTTAGGAGAGCCCGCTGTTGGTTATTGCAAGAACACACCCCGGGTTGTTTTCTGCGAGGCCTCCTAAGGACACCCACGCCCCCCCCCATGCATAGGTCTGCCAGGATTTGGGGAAGGTACGGTAACAACTGAATGACTTGCCATTTGAGTTGAAATTGAGAGTATGTCTTCTGATAGGCCTATCTTTAGCTTGGGGCTTTACACATACCCCAGTTTTATATATCGCCACAAAAGGGTACATACTTGAAACGTAGACACCCCGAGGTATTGCATGTATGTGGAGTGCTTTGATGCAACTTTTTTTTAGCCAGAAAAAAGATAAAACAAGTTGAAGAACGTGTGTGGAGGTAACTGTTCAATCCTCAATTTTACACACGCACACCGCTATTTGACTGTGATTTAGGAGAGCCCGCTGTTGGTTATTGCAAGAACACACCCCGGGTTGTTTTCTGCGAGGCCTCCTAAGGACACCCATGCCCCCCCCATGCATAGGTCTGCCAGGATTTGGGGAAGGTACGGTAACAACTGAATGACTTGCCATTTGAGTTGAAATTGAGAGTATGTCTTCTGATAGGCCTATCTTTAGCTTGGGGCTTAACACATACCCCAGTTTTATATATCGCCACAAAAGGGTACATACTTGAAACGTAGACACCCCGAGGTATTGCATGTATGTGGAGTGCTTTGATGCAACTTTTTTTTAGCCAGAAAAAAGATAAAACAAGTTGAAGAACGTGTGTGGAGGTAACTGTTCAATCCTCAATTTTACACACGCACACCGCTATTTGACTGTGATTTAGGAGAGCCCGCTGTTGGTTATTGCAAGAACACACCCCGGGTTGTTTTCTGCGAGGCCTCCTAAGGACACCCATGCCCCCCCCCATGCATAGGTCTGCCAGGATTTGGGGAAGGTACGGTAACAACTGAATGACTTGCCATTTGAGTTGAAATTGAGAGTTTGTCTTCTGATAGGCCTATCTTTAGCTTGGGGCTTAACACATACCCCAGTTTTATATATCGCCACAAAAGGGTACATACTTGAAACGTAGACACCCCGAGGTATTGCATGTATGTGGAGTGCTTTGATGCAACTTTTTTTTAGCCAGAAAAAAGATAAAACAAGTTGAAGAACGTGTGTGGAGGTAACTGTTCAATCCTCAATTTTACACACGCACACCGCTATTTGACTGTGATTTAGGAGAGCCCGCTGTTGGTTATTGCAAGAACACACCCCGGGTTGTTTTCTGCGAGGCCTCCTAAGGACACCCACGCCCCCCCCCCCATGCATAGGTCTGCCAGGATTTGGGGAAGGTACGGTAACAACTGAATGACTTGCCATTTGAGTTGAAATTGAGAGTATGTCTTCTGATAGGCCTATCTTTAGCTTGGGGCTTTACACATACCCCAGTTTTATATATCGCCACAAAAGGGTACATACTTGAAACGTAGACACCCCGAGGTATTGCATGTATGTGGAGTGCTTTGATGCAACTTTTTTTTAGCCAGAAAAAAGATAAAACAAGTTGAAGAACGTGTGTGGAGGTAACTGTTCAATCCTCAATTTTACACACGCACACCGCTATTTGACTGTGATTTAGGAGAGCCCGCTGTTGGTTATTGCAAGAACACACCCCGGGTTGTTTTCTGCGAGGCCTCCTAAGGACACCCATGCCCCCCCCCATGCATAGGTCTGCCAGGATTTGGGGAAGGTACGGTAACAACTGAATGACTTGCCATTTGAGTTGAAATTGAGAGTATGTCTTCTGATAGGCCTATCTTTAGCTTGGGGCTTAACACATACCCCAGTTTTATATATCGCCACAAAAGGGTACATACTTGAAACGTAGACACCCCGAGGTATTGCATGTATGTGGAGTGCTTTGATGCAACTTTTTTTTAGCCAGAAAAAAGATAAAACAAGTTGAAGAACGTGTGTGGAGGTAACTGTTCAATCCTCAATTTTACACACGCACACCGCTATTTGACTGTGATTTAGGAGAGCCCGCTGTTGGTTATTGCAAGAACACATCCCGGGTTGTTTTCTGCGAGGCCTCCTAAGGACACCCATGCCCCCCCCCATGCATAGGTCTGCCAGGATTTGGGGAAGGTACGGTAACAACTGAATGACTTGCCATTTGAGTTGAAATTGAGAGTTTGTCTTCTGATAGGCCTATCTTTAGCTTGGGGCTTAACACATACCCCAGTTTTATATATCGCCACAAAAGGGTACATACTTGAAACGTAGACACCCCGAGGTATTGCATGTATGTGGAGTGCTTTGATGCAACTTTTTTTTAGCCAGAAAAAAGATAAAACAAGTTGAAGAACGTGTGTGGAGGTAACTGTTCAATCCTCAATTTTACACACGCACACCGCTATTTGACTGTGATTTAGGAGAGCCCGCTGTTGGTTATTGCAAGAACACACCCCGGGTTGTTTTCTGCGAGGCCTCCTAAGGACACCCATGCCCCCCCCCATGCATAGGTCTGCCAGGATTTGGGGAAGGTACGGTAACAACTGAATGACTTGCCATTTGAGTTGAAATTGAGAGTATGTCTTCTGATAGGCCTATCTTTAGCTTGGGGCTTAACACATACCCCAGTTTTATATATCGCCACAAAAGGGTACATACTTGAAACGTAGACACCCCGAGGTATTGCATGTATGTGGAGTGCTTTGATGCAACTTTTTTTTAGCCAGAAAAAAGATAAAACAAGTTGAAGAACGTGTGTGGAGGTAACTGTTCAATCCTCAATTTTACACACGCACACCGCTATTTGACTGTGATTTAGGAGAGCCCGCTGTTGGTTATTGCAAGAACACACCCCGGGTTGTTTTCTGCGAGGCCTCCTAAGGACACCCATGCCCCCCCCCCATGCATAGGTCTGCCAGGATTTGGGGAAGGTACGGTAACAACTGAATGACTTGCCATTTGAGTTGAAATTGAGAGTATGTCTTCTGATAGGCCTATCTTTAGCTTGGGGCTTAACACATACCCCAGTTTTATATATCGCCACAAAAGGGTACATACTTGAAACGTAGACACCCCGAGGTATTGCATGTATGTGGAGTGCTTTGATGCAACTTTTTTTTAGCCAGAAAAAAGATAAAACAAGTTGAAGAACGTGTGTGGAGGTAACTGTTCAATCCTCAATTTTACACACGCACACCGCTATTTGACTGTGATTTAGGAGAGCCCGCTGTTGGTTATTGCAAGAACACACCCCGGGTTGTTTTCTGCGAGGCCTCCTAAGGACACCCATGCCCCCCCCATGCATAGGTCTGCCAGGATTTGGGGATGGTACGGTAACAACTGAATGACTTGCCATTTGAGTTGAAATTGAGAGTATGTCTTCTGATAGGCCTATCTTTAGCTTGGGGCTTAACACATACCCCAGTTTTATATATCGCCACAAAAGGGTACATACTTGAAACGTAGACACCCCGAGGTATTGCATGTATGTGGAGTGCTTTGATGCAACTTTTTTTTAGCCAGAAAAAAGATAAAACAAGTTGAAGAACGTGTGTGGAGGTAACTGTTCAATCCTCAATTTTACACACGCACACCGCTATTTGACTGTGATTTAGGAGAGCCCGCTGTTGGTTATTGCAAGAACACACCCCGGGTTGTTTTCTGCGAGGCCTCCTAAGGACACCCATGCCCCCCCCCATGCATAGGTCTGCCAGGATTTGGGGAAGGTACGGTAACAACTGAATGACTTGCCATTTGAGTTGAAATTGAGAGTTTGTCTTCTGATAGGCCTATCTTTAGCTTGGGGCTTAACACATACCCCAGTTTTATATATCGCCACAAAAGGGTACATACTTGAAACGTAGACACCCCGAGGTATTGCATGTATGTGGAGTGCTTTGATGCAACTTTTTTTTAGCCAGAAAAAAGATAAAACAAGTTGAAGAACGTGTGTGGAGGTAACTGTTCAATCCTCAATTTTACACACGCACACCGCTATTTGACTGTGATTTAGGAGAGCCCGCTGTTGGTTATTGCAAGAACACACCCCGGGTTGTTTTCTGCGAGGCCTCCTAAGGACACCCATGCCCCCCCCCATGCATAGGTCTGCCAGGATTTGGGGAAGGTACGGTAACAACTGAATGACTTGCCATTTGAGTTGAAATTGAGAGTATGTCTTCTGATAGGCCTATCTTTAGCTTGGGGCTTAACACATACCCCAGTTTTATATATCGCCACAAAAGGGTACATACTTGAAACGTAGACACCCCGAGGTATTGCATGTATGTGGAGTGCTTTGATGCAACTTTTTTTTAGCCAGAAAAAAGATAAAACAAGTTGAAGAACGTGTGTGGAGGTAACTGTTCAATCCTCAATTTTACACACGCACACCGCTATTTGACTGTGATTTAGGAGAGCCCGCTGTTGGTTATTGCAAGAACACACCCCGGGTTGTTTTCTGCGAGGCCTCCTAAGGACACCCATGCCCCCCCCCATGCATAGGTCTGCCAGGATTTGGGGAAGGTACGGTAACAACTGAATGACTTGCCATTTGAGTTGAAATTGAGAGTATGTCTTCTGATAGGCCTATCTTTAGCTTGGGGCTTAACACATACCCCAGTTTTATATATCGCCACAAAAGGGTACATACTTGAAACGTAGACACCCCGAGGTATTGCATGTATGTGGAGTGCTTTGATGCAACTTTTTTTTAGCCAGAAAAAAGATAAAACAAGTTGAAGAACGTGTGTGGAGGTAACTGTTCAATCCTCAATTTTACACACGCACACCGCTATTTGACTGTGATTTAGGAGAGCCCGCTGTTGGTTATTGCAAGAACACACCCCGGGTTGTTTTCTGCGAGGCCTCCTAAGGACACCCATGCCCCCCCCCATGCATAGGTCTGCCAGGATTTGGGGAAGGTACGGTAACAACTGAATGACTTGCCATTTGAGTTGAAATTGAGAGTATGTCTTCTGATAGGCCTATCTTTAGCTTGGGGCTTAACACATACCCCAGTTTTATATATCGCCACAAAAGGGTACATACTTGAAACGTAGACACCCCGAGGTATTGCATGTATGTGGAGTGCTTTGATGCAACTTTTTTTTAGCCAGAAAAAAGATAAAACAAGTTGAAGAACGTGTGTGGAGGTAACTGTTCAATCCTCAATTTTACACACGCACACCGCTATTTGACTGTGATTTAGGAGAGCCCGCTGTTGGTTATTGCAAGAACACACCCCGGGTTGTTTTCTGCGAGGCCTCCTAAGGACACCCATGCCCCCCCCCATGCATAGGTCTGCCAGGATTTGGGGAAGGTACGGTAACAACTGAATGACTTGCCATTTGAGTTGAAATTGAGAGTATGTCTTCTGATAGGCCTATCTTTAGCTTGGGGCTTAACACATACCCCAGTTTTATATATCGCCACAAAAGGGTACATACTTGAAACGTAGACACCCCGAGGTATTGCATGTATGTGGAGTGCTTTGATGCAACTTTTTTTTAGCCAGAAAAAAGATAAAACAAGTTGAAGAACGTGTGTGGAGGTAACTGTTCAATCCTCAATTTTACACACGCACACCGCTATTTGACTGTGATTTAGGAGAGCCCGCTGTTGGTTATTGCAAGAACACACCCCGGGTTGTTTTCTGCGAGGCCTCCTAAGGACACCCATGCCCCCCCCCATGCATAGGTCTGCCAGGATTTGGGGAAGGTACGGTAACAACTGAATGACTTGCCATTTGAGTTGAAATTGAGAGTATGTCTTCTGATAGGCCTATCTTTAGCTTGGGGCTTAACACATACCCCAGTTTTATATATCGCCACAAAAGGGTACATACTTGAAACGTAGACACCCCGAGGTATTGCATGTATGTGGAGTGCTTTGATGCAACTTTTTTTTAGCCAGAAAAAAGATAAAACAAGTTGAAGAACGTGTGTGGAGGTAACTGTTCAATCCTCAATTTTACACACACACACCGCTATTTGACTGTGATTTAGGAGAGCCCGCTGTTGGTTATTGCAAGAACACACCCCGGGTTGTTTTCTGCGAGGCCTCCTAAGGACACCCATGCCCCCCCCCCATGCATAGGTCTGCCAGGATTTGGGGAAGGTACGGTAACAACTGAATGACTTGCCATTTGAGTTGAAATTGAGAGTTTGTCTTCTGATAGGCCTATCTTTAGCTTGGGGCTTAACACATACCCCAGTTTTATATATCGCCACAAAAGGGTACATACTTGAAACGTAGACACCCCGAGGTATTGCATTTATGTGGAGTGCTTTGATGCAACTTTTTTTTAGCCAGAAAAAAGATAAAACAAGTTGAAGAACGTGTGTGGAGGTAACTGTTCAATCCTCAATTTTACACACGCACACCGCTATTTGACTGTGATTTAGGAGAGCCCGCTGTTGGTTATTGCAAGAACACACCCCGGGTTGTTTTCTGCGAGGCCTCCTAAGGACACCCATGCCCCCCCCCATGCATAGGTCTGCCAGGATTTGGGGAAGGTACGGTAACAACTGAATGACTTGCCATTTGAGTTGAAATTGAGAGTATGTCTTCTGATAGGCCTATCTTTAGCTTGGGGCTTAACACATACCCCAGTTTTATATATCGCCACAAAAGGGTACATACTTGAAACGTAGACACGCACACCGCTTTTTGACTGTGGAACACACCCCGGGTTTATCACGATTCCAGGAACCTAACACGCTAACAGACACACACACACACACACACAGAAAAGGTGCCGTACCGGACCTTAGAGTGGCCGGGCTAAGCACACACAGAATAGTCAGGGGAACCAGAAAACAGAATAACGAGAAACAAGCCGAGGTCAAAGGGTAGGAGAAAGTCACAAAGTCAGCTTAACAAGCCAGAGAGTACGTAACCACAAATCACAAGTTCAGAATCAATACTATACAGCAAAGACCACAACAGGGCAGGGAGGAACAGGAAAGGTGAGTATAAATACCCTAGGTTAAATTCTGATTGGATAACTTCCAATCAGAATTAACAATCACATGTGGGAGATATCTAAGCCTCCCACTGTGATTGTGGTACTGTTGCTTTAACGCCGGGTCACTCACGTGACCCCGGCGTTTGCATAAATCAACGACCTTTCAGCGTGCAGCGTTATACATGCTGCCGCTGGGAGGCGTGACGGATGCGAGCGGCGGAGAGGAGACGCCGCTCGCCGACAGGTAGGAGGAGGGGAGACCGCGGGCGGCGATGGACTGAGGGTGAGTGCTGCGAGTTGCGAGCAGCCTCCCCTACTAGCCGCCCGCGGACCCCTTACAGGGTTGTTTTCTGCGAGGCCTCCTAAGGACACCCATGCCCCCCATGCACGGGGTAAATGTAACAACCCCCCCCAAAGAAAAAGACACCAAAAAAAAATAACTGAACGGCAAAAAATAAATTAAAAATGGGCCAGCGTGTGGTATCGTTTGAAACAGTCTCCAATGCAGAGTCCAGGCTGCCCAGGGCAATCAGGACAGTAATATACACTGTCTTTTCTCTGCCCCCTCTTAGAACAGACCCTGCATCTTTTTTGGGGACTCTGTTTTGCCGCAGTAGGGGGGATTTTAAAAATAAAATGTGTAGCCCCAACTCTGCTCTCTCCCATCACCGCCCGGGGAGCAGGTGCATCACGGTACAAAATCCCCGAAATGATCTGGAGCTGAAACTGTAAAAATCTCAGTTGCGTCCCGGGGTTTGCTTTTTTGAACAACAAGAAAGCGTTGTGGGTTGCAATCTGCATTAGGTAGATTGCAACCTTTTTGTACCAGGCCCTTGTCTTTCGTATAACTAGGTAGGGCTGCAGCAGCTGATCTGCCAGATCAACCCCACCCATATGACGGTTATAGGCCTTGATGCACACTGGCTTCCTCGTTCTCTCAGCTCTGCCACGTACAGGGACCTCCACAGTCCCCTCAGTGTGGATGGTGGTAAGAAGGTACACATCCTTCTTGTCTCTGTACTTAACTGCCAACAGCTCCTCTTGGCGCAGAGCTGAGGTCTCCCCCCTCCGTAGCCGGGTGTGTGCAAGTTGTCCTGGGAAACCTGTGCTGTTCTTTTTAATTGTGCCGCAAGCTACTGTATCAAAACAGTACAGTAGCTTGAACAAAGGGACACTTGTATAAAAATTGTCAGTATACAAGTGGTACCCTTTGTTCATCAGGGGGAATATCAGGTCCCAGACAATCTTGCCACTGGTTCCCATATGTTCTGGGCAACCTGGAGGGTCAAGGTGGCTATCCTTTCCCTCGTACACCCGGAAGGCCTGAGTATACCCAGTCTCGCTATCACAGAGCTTATACATCTTTACACCATACCTAGAGTGCTTGGAAGGAACATACTGCTTGAATCCCAGCCTTCCCTTATACTTCATCAGGGATTCATCCACGCATATATTCCTTCCAGGTGTATAAGCCTCTGCAAACCTGGCAGCAAAGTGGGTAATCAGGGGGCGGATTTTATACAGCCTGTCAAACTGGGGATGCTCCCTAGGGGGACACAGGCTGTTGTCGCTGAAGTGCATGAAATGCAGAATCATTTCATACCTCTTCCTCGACATACATTGGGAGTAAATGGGGGTAGAGCAGATGGGGCTACTGCTCCAGTAGGAGCGCATGGAGGGCTTCTTTATGATGCCCATCAGCATAGTCAATGCCCAGAATCTTTTAAATTCTGGCACATCGATGGGGGCCCATTGCTGCTTTGCCAAAAAAGAGTCCGGTTTTTTAGCTCGGAATTGATGGGCATATAAATTAGTTTGGGCGACAATGTTCCCCAATACATCATCGCCCAGAAACACCTCCATAAACTGCTGAGGGCTAAATCCTGTGACATCCAAATTAATGCCAGGATTTGCAGTAAAGGATGGGATGTCTGGCCTCTGGTTATGAGGCACTACCCACTCCTCAGCAGTTCTGCCAGCTGGAGCAGCACGTCTCCTTCTGGCAGGGGGACTAGCAGGCACAGATACAACATCACCAGATACATCACTAGCAGTAGACACTGTATCGAGTGATGATGTATCTGAGCACCTGGCAGGGTCAAAATCAGGGTCAGAGTCTGACATAGACGCGTCAGACTCTAGCGCAAGGGTGGCATATGACTGCTCAGCGCGGGTTGTCTTCCGTGACCCGTGTGCCATGATCACAATTGCTTTACTTAGTGACCTGTCACAAAAAAAAAAAAAAAATAACCCCTGAAAAAATGAACAGACAGCAAAATAAGTGATGCTGTGCAAGAGCCTGTGATCTGTATAGTGATCACTGGCAGGGCAGGGGTTAATCGTTCTGAAAAGAGCTTTTGGGTCTCAAAAAAGATCACAAAAAAATGAACCCCTAAAAAAAAGGCACAAACAGCAGAAAAGTTCTGCTGTGCAAGAGCCAGTGATTATAGTGATCACTGGCAAGACAGGGGTTAATGGCTCTGAAAAGAGCCTTTGGGTCTCAAGATTTTACAAATCCCTACCTATAAATACCTAAATCTCTCTAGCTAAACCACAGATCTCTCTCTCTCTCTCTCACACTAAAACACAAGTGAAGAGAGGGAGGCAGATCCACACTAATCAGAGAAATGGGGAACACACTTGGGATGAAATTGCTAATGGGGCAAGCTGTGATTGTATGACTCCAGCCTGCCCCTTATGATGCGGCATGCTAGGGACGCCCCCAGAAGCCCCATGATTCACTGCCTTTCGAAAAAAAAAGGGGGGGGGAGTTAATATTGATCATTTTCTTTATTTTATATTTATTTTTTTATATATATTATTTTATATGCACGGAGTGCCAGGACCCCTCAAGGCACTCATCACATGCAGTACATCACTGCTATACTATCAGAGCTTCCAGAGCTCAAAATAGGTGCAGACGTACCAGGTACGTCCAAGGTCATTATGGACTGTTTTCTGCCAGACGTACCTGATACGTCCGCGGTCGGGAAGGGGTTATACTCCATCATCCCCAGGCACAGGAAACATACATATATATAAGTGGGGACTTTGAAAATCTTTCAACCTGAAAAGTGGGGACTTAGAACTTTTTTTTTGCCTGGAAAGGTGGGGACTTTGAAAATCTTTCAACCTGAAAAGTGGGGACTTAGAACTTTTTTTCGCCTGAAAAGTGGGGACTTAGAACATATTTTGCACATTTAAAAATAGAAAAATAAATACATTTCAGCAGCCCCTCAAGTTGCATCCCCTGACAGCCCCCACCTGGGTGACCAACATATCCAAAAATCAGCCAGATCCCTGCAGGGGTTCAGGAATTTCATGGAAGTCATAATTTTAGCGGTAACCGCCAGGCTCCCGTAACCGAAATTAGTTCCATAGAATCGCGGCCAAGTGCCGCTGGATAACAACCGGCAAAACGCAAGGTTTTCATGCCGAAAATAGTTCCAGGGATTTCGCGCCTATGTCCCCCTGGAGTCTTTTCTCGGTTTTGGGCCACGCAGACGCCCGCCAGGGGTCTAGCTTTCGGTTCAAACGCTGGAGGGAGACAGGGAAGCAGGCAGGCAGGCAAGCAGGCAGGCAGGCAGGCAGGCAGGCAGGCAGGCAGTACTGCCTACGTAGGTCTTTGAGCTTACATTCAGCAGCCTCCCCTGCCCTGTGGGACGACCAGGGTTAAGCCCCCTCATTTCACGGCCTGCTCAACCGCCTCCCACCCCTCCCGTTCGGCCACCTCCGTCATCCCCAGGCACAGGAAACATACATATATATAAGTGGGGACTTAGAACTTTTTTTTGCCTGGAAAGGTGGGGACTTTGAAAATCTTTCAACCTGAAAAGTGGGGACTTTGAAAATCTTTCAACCTGAAAAGTGGGGACTTAGAACTTTTTTTTTGCCTGGAAAGGTGGGGACTTTGAAAATCTTTCAACCTGAAAAGTGGGGACTTAGAACTTTTTTTCGCCTGAAAAGTGGGGACTTAGAACTTTTTTTCGCCTGAAAAGTGGGGACTTAGAACTTTTTTTCGCCTGAAAAGTGGGGACTTAGAACATATTTTGCACATTTAAAAATAGAAAAATAAATACATTTCAGCACACAGCAGCCCCTCAAGTTGCATCCCCTGACAGCCCCCACCTGGGTGACCAACATATCCAAAAATCAGCCAGATCCCTGCAGGGGTTCAGGAATTTCATGGAAGTCATAATTTTAGCGGTAACCGCCAGGCTCCCGTAACCGAAATTAGTTCCATAGAATCGCGCCTATGTCCCCTGAAGTCTTTTCTCGGTTTTGGGCCACGCAGACGCCCGCCAGGGGTCTAGCTTTCGGTTCTACCGCTGGAGGGAGACAGGGAAGCAGGCAGGCAGCCAGGCAGGCAGGCAGGCAGTACTGCCTACGTAGGTCTTTGAGCTTACATTCAGCAGCCTCCCCTGCCTTGTGGGACGACCAGGGTTAAGCCCCCTCATTTCACGGCCTGCTCAACCGCCTCCCACCCCTCCCGTTCGGCCACCTCCGTGCCTTAAGCCCCCTCTGGTGACGGTCCCTTCCGCTCGGGCCTTAAGCCCCCTTTGGTGATTGCTCCCCTCCGCTCGGGCCTTAAGCCCCCCGCCCCTGAGCCCCTGGAGGCATGAAAGCCTAGTTCACGCACCCCAAGTGCGCAGTGGCGCCCATGTCAGAAGTCGCAGATGACTTATATGTCAAGTTGTTCCTCCAAGGCCCTGCTGCACTAGCTGGCCACAATGCTGGATTTTTTTTTTTTTTATTCTTGGCAGTGTCAGCTTCACTCTCCTTCTCACTCTCTCGTGTGTGTGTGTGGGGGGGGGGGGGTGGAGGGGTGGGTTAAGTCCCTGGAGGACACCTCTACTTCCTTCTTGCAACACCCACCTATGCCCAACTCTGTATCTCCTGCCCGTGTGATGTCTCCACACATGTTAAGTATCTTCCAAGGTGCCAAGTTGTCCAGGGAGACGATAAAATGTGGAGTGAAAGAGGCCAGAAGACACCCCACCCACCACAGATGGCCCGTCCACCAGGGCCACTCTCCCCATTGCCAGGGAGGGAGCAGGCACAGAGAGCGAGACCACAAGGGTAGGACGGCGGTGGGCGGGAGAGGAGAGCATCCCCAACCCGACACACCGCTTACCCCCTGGTACAACCTCCATGCCTACACTTCCCAGTGCCTGGCGGCAGGGAGGAAGCGTTCAAAGGGCAGCAAGACCACAGAGGTAAGGGCAGTGTGCAGGAGGAGAGAGCTTCTCCAACCCGTCACACAACTTTCAACAAGGCCCGTCCACCAGGGCCACTCTCCCCATTGTAGGGTGCCAGGGAGGGAGCAGGCACAGAGAGCCAGACCACAGGGGTAGGACGGCGGTGGGCGGGAGAGGAGAGCATCCCCAACCCGACACACCGCTTACCCCCTGGTACAACCTCCATGCCTACACTTCCCAGTGCCTGGCGGCAGGGAGGAAGCATTCAAAGGGCAGCAAGACCACAGAGGTAAGGGCAGTGTGCAGGAGGAGAGAGCTTCTCCAACCCGTCACACCACTTGCAACAAGGCCCGTCCACCAGGGCCACTCTCCCCATTGTAGGGTGCCAGGGAGGGAGCAGGCACAGACAACCAGACCACAGGGGTAGGACGGCGGTGGGCGGGAGGGGAGAGCATCCACAACCCGTCACACCGCTTACCCCCTGGCCCAGCCTTCATGCCTACACTCCACGGTGCCGGGTGGCAGGGAGAAAGCCTTCAAAGGGCAACCAGTACACAGAGGAAGAGTAGTAGTGGAGCTCTTCTCCAGAGCATCATATCGCTTGCAACAAGGCCCATCCACCAGTGACACTCTCCCCGTTGTAGGGTGCTGGGGAGGGAGCAGGCACAGACAACCAGACCACAGGGGTAGGACGGCGGTGGGCGGGAGGGGAGAGCATCCACAACCCGTCACACCGCTTGCCCCCTGGCCCAGCCTCCATGCCTACACTCCACGGTGCCGGTTGGCAGGGAGAAAGCCTTCAAAGGGCAACCAGTACACAGAGGAAGGGTAGTAGTGGAGCTCTTCTCCAGAGCATCATATCGCTTGCAACAAGGCCCATCCACCAGGGCCACTCTCCCAGTTGTAGGGTGCTGGGGAGGGAGCAGGCACAGACAACCAGACCACAGGGGTAGGACGGCGGTGGGCGGGAGGGGAGAGCATCCACAACCCGTCACACCGCTTACCCCCTGGCCCAGCCTCCATGCCTACACTCCACGGTGCCGGTTGGCAGGGAGAAAGCCTTCAAAGGGCAACCAGTACACAGAGGAAGGGTAGTAGTGGAGCTCTTCTCCAAAGCATCATATCGCTTGCAACAAGGCCCATCCACCAGGGCCACTCTCCCCGTTGTAGGGTGCTGGGGAGGGAGCAGGCACAGACAACCAGACCACAGGGGTAGGACGGCGGTGGGCGGGAGGGGAGAGCATCCACAACCCGTCACACCGCTTACCCCCTGGCCCAGCCTCCATGCCTACACTCCACGGTGCCGGTTGGCAGGGAGAAAGCCTTCAAAGGGCAACCAGTACACAGAGGAAGGGTAGTAGTGGAGCTCTTCTCCAAAGCATCATATCGCTTGCAACAAGGCCCATCCACCAGGGCCACTCTCCCCGTTGTAGGGTGCTGGGGAGGGAGCAGGCACAGACAACCAGACCACAGGGGTAGGACGGCGGTGGGCGGGAGGGGAGAGCATCCACAACCCGTCACACCGCTTACCCCCTGGCCCAGCCTCCATGCCTACACTCCACGGTGCCGGTTGGCAGGGAGAAAGCCTTCAAAGGGCAACCAGTACACAGAGGAAGGGTAGTAGTGGAGCTCTTCTCCAAAGCATCATATCGCTTGCAACAAGGCCCATCCACCAGGGCCACTCTCCCCGTTGTAGGGTGCTGGGGAGGGAGCAGGCACAGACAACCAGACCACAGGGGTAGGACGGCGGTGGGCGGGAGGGGAGAGCATCCACAACCCGTCACACCGCTTACCCCGTGGCCCAACCTCCATGCCTACACTCCCCAGTGCCTGGCAGCAGGGAGGAAGCGTTCAAAGGGCAGCAAGACCACACAGGTAGGGCGGTGGGCGGGAGGAGAGAGCTTCTCCAACCCGTCACACCGCTTCCATCCAGGCCCATCCACCAGGGCCACTCTCCCCGTTGTAGGGTGCTGGGGAGGGAGCAGGCACAGACAACCAAACCACAGGGGTAGGACGGCGGTGGGCGGGAGGGGAGAGCATCCACAACCCGTCACACCGCTTACCCCGTGGCCCAACCTCCATGCCTACACTCCCCAGTGCCTGGCAGCAGGGAGGAAGCGTTCAAAGGGCAGCAAGACCACACAGGTAGGGCGGTGGGCGGGAGGAGAGAGCTTCTCCAACCCGTCACACCGCTTCCAACCAGGCCCATCCACCAGGGCCACTCTCCCCGTTGTAGGGTGCCGGGGAGGGAGCAGGCACAGACAACCAGACCACAGGGGTAGGACGGCAGTGGGCGGGAGGGGAGAGCATCCACGACCCGTCACACTGCTTACCCCCTGGCCCAACCTCCATGCCTACACTCCCCGGTGCCAGCAAGGGAAGCTTTCAAAGGACAGCCAGACCGCAGAGGTAGTGCGGTGGGCAGGAGGAGAGAGCTTCTCCAACCCGTCACACCACTTCCCCCAAGGCCCAACCTCCAAGCCCGCACTCCATATTGCAGGGTGGCAGGGAGGGAATAGGCACAGTCAGCCAGACCACAGGGATAGGACGGCAGTGGGCGGGAGGGGAGAGCATCCACGACCCGTCACACTGCTTACCCCCTGGCCCAACCTCCATGCCTACACTCCCCGGTGCCAGGCGGGGAAGCTTTCAAAGGACAGCCAGACCGCAGAGGTAGTGCGGTGGGCAGGAGGAGAGAGCTTCTCCAACCCGTCACACCACTTCCCCCAAGGCCCAACCTCCAAGCCCGCATTCCATATTGCAGGGTGGCAGGGAGGGAATAGGCACAGTCAGCCAGACCACAGGGATAGGACGGCGGTGGGCGGGAGGGGAGAGCATCCACAACCCGTCACACCGCTTACCCCCTGGCCCAACCTCCAGGCCCACACTCCACATTGCAGGGTAGCGGGCGGGAACAAGAACAGGCAGGCAGGCCACAGGGATAGGACGGCGAGGGGCGGGAGGGGAGGTCATCCCCAACCCGTCACAACGCTTACCCCCTGGCCCAGCCTCCATGCCTACACTCCGCTGACTTTGTGGCAGACAGTCATGCGGGATACGTAGACAACTTCGGAGCTGGTAAATAAAAAACGCTCTGTGTGGCCATGGGTGAATCGGAGGCATTAAAAGTTGGCCGCCTTTGTCCCCACCAGGGAAGGGGACCTTAGCAGGCCACGGGGCACCAGCCTCCTCCACGGCGCACACGGTATCGTACCTCTGCTTTTAGACGGGGCAGGGAGCAAACTCAGTTGGAGGTCACCAGACAGGGAGAGAAGCGCTTGGCTCGCAGACAGGTAGCGCCCTCACTGGCGGAGCCCGGTGTGAGTCCAGGGACCACGCCTGAAGCGGAGGAGAGAAGGAACATTTCGCCTGTTTGCAGGGGGCCACCAGGGACCGCCTCAGCGAAAGCCTCTTCCCAGCTCAGGCGCAGGGAGCCATATCGATCGGAGAAGGTAGTGGGGTAAACATGGAGGTCAAGAAGGTCCGATACCAATAGAAGACAGGTAAGTGAGATAACCTCCTGTAAGTCTGGAACTCTGTGTAGGCATCAGAGAACTAGCCAGGGTCCCCTGACCACCAAAGGGGGTAAAACTTTCTGTCAGTCTGGAACTCTTCCTGGGCATAGGAGAACCAGCCAGACTCCCCTGCCTATTGTTCAAAATTTTCGCTCCGAGATAATCTCCTCAAGGGTGCCCCCAGCAGTTATCGTGCACTTTCTGCACGCGCGTCATTTAGGGGGACCGAACCAACAAAGTGTCCGACCTCATGGAAGTGGTGCCTGGACACAGCTAGGCAGATCCGACCTCATTTCTGTCAAAGGCCGGAGCTCATGGGACTTAGAAAATTTTTCGCTCTTTGCCGCCGTGCCCTTCCCGGCCACCAGGGGGCGCCACTAGGGTTGCAGGGTGACCGGGGCAGGCTCCCTTCCCCTGCCTGACCTGCCCCCTGAAGTCCCGCAATGAAGGGAGGTCGTGGAGGGCAGATGACGATTGCAGACAGGAAAGGGGGGAAACCGCCTGTCCGTCTGGAACTCTTCCTGGGCATAGGAGAACCAGCCAGGGTCCCCTGCCTGCTTGTGGGACTTTGAACTTTTTGCCAACCGGGTGTGATCCACTAGAGGTGCAGGGGACCCAGGGCATGCACCCTTCAACTGCACGACCAATCCTGGGAGGCTGTGAGCGAGCAGAGGCCCCTGGAGCCTTTTTATCCACAAGGGGGCGCCACTAGGGGTGCAGGGGTCCCGTGGAAGGCACACTTCCCATGCCCGCACAACCCCGGGAGGCTGGGAGCGAGCACAGGCCCGGGGGGCGCCACTAGGGTTGCAGGGTGCCCAGGGCAGGCTCCCTTCCCCTACCCATGAAGTCCCACAACGAAGGGAGGTCGGGGAGGGCAGATGACAATTGCAGACAGGTAAGGGGGAAACCGCCTGTCAGTCTGGAACTCTTCCTGGGCATAGGAGAACCGACCAGACTCCCCTGCCTATTGTTCAAAATTTTTGCTCCGAGATAATCTCCTCAAGGGTGCCCCCAGCAGTTATCGTGCACTTTCTGCACGCGCGTCATTTAGGGGGACCGAACCAACAAAGTGTCCGACCTCATGGAAGTGGTGCCTGGACACAGCTAGGCAGATCCGACCTCATTTCTGTCAAAGGCCGGAGCTCATGGGACTTAGAAAATTTTTCGCTCTTTGCCGCCGTGCCCTTCCCGGCCACCAGGGGGCGCCACTAGGGTTGCAGGGTGACCGGGGCAGGCTCCCTTCCCCTGCCTGACCTGCCCCCCTGAAGTCCCGCAATGAAGGGAGGTCGTGGAGGGCAGATGACGATTGCAGACAGGAAAGGGGGGAAACCGCCTGTCCGTCTGGAACTCTTCCTGGGCATAGGAGAACAAGCCAGAGTCCCCTGCCTGCTTGTGGGACTTTGAACATTTTTCAACCTGAAAAGTGGGGACTTTGAAAATATTTCACCATGTAAAGTGGGGAACTTGGATTATATGCTGCACAATCTCCTCGGGGGTGGCGCCACAGCTGACAGCGCGACCGACCCCATGGACGTTTAGACTGGACGCAGCAGGGCAGAACCGACCCCGTTTTTGCCTCACACCTGGAGCTCGCTGAAGGCTGCCCAACCCCTGCCTGCCTGCCTGCCTGCCTGCCTGCCTACCTGCCTGCCTGCCTGGCCAGCCTAGCTGGGGACCTTGGTGTCCCTAATAATTTTCGCCAACCAGGGGGTGCTCCACTAGAGGTGCAGGGGGCACAGGGCAGGCACCCTTCACCTGCCCAACCAATCCTGGGTGGCTGGGAGCGAGCAGAGGACCTTGGAAACTTTTATCGTTTTTGTCCACCGGGGGGCGCCACTAGGGATGCAGGGTGCCCAGGGCAGGCTCCCTTCCCCTCCCCATCAAGCCCCCTGAAGTCCCGCAATGAAGGGAGGTCGGGGAGGGCAGATGACGATTGCAGACAGGAAAGGGGGGAAACCGCCTGTCCGTCTGGAACTCTTCCTGGGCATAGGAGAACCAGCCAGGGTCCCCTGCCTGCTTGTTGGGACTTTGAACATTTTTCAACCTGAAAAGTGGGGACTTTGAAAATATTTCACCATGTAAAGTGGGGAACTTGTATTATATGCTGCACAATCTCCTCGGGGGTGGCGCCACAGCTGACAGCGCGACCGACCACATGGACGTTTAGACTGGACGCAGCAGGGCAGAACCGACCCCGTTTTTGCCTCACACCTGGAGCTCGCTGAAGGCTGCCCAACCCCTGCCTGCCTGCCTGCCTGCCTGCCTACCTGCCTGCCTGCCTGCCTGGCCAGCCTAGCTGGGGACCTTGGTGTCCCTAATCATTTTCGCCAACCAGGGGGTGCTCCACTAGAGGTGCAGGGGGCACAGGGCAGGCACCCTTCACCTGCCCAACCAATCCTGGGTGGCTGGGAGCGAGCAGAGGACCTTGGAAACTTTTATCGTTTTTGTCCACCGGGGGGCGCCACTCGGGATGCAGGGTGCCCAGGGCAGGCTCCCTTCCCCTCCCCATCAAGCCCCCTGAAGTCCCGCAATGAAGGGAGGTCGGGGAGGGCAGATGACGATTGCAGACAGGAAAGGGGGGAAACCGCCTGTCAGTCTGGAACTCTTCCTGGGCATAGGAGAACCAGCCAGAGTCCCCTGCCTGCTTGTGGGACTTTGAACATTTTTCAACCTGAAAAGTGGGGACTTTGAAAATATTTCACCATGTAAAGTGGGGAACTTGGATTATATGCTGCACAATCTCCTCGGGGGTGGCGCCACAGCTGACAGCGCGACCGACCCCATGGACGTTTAGACTGGACGCAGCAGGGCAGAACCGACCCCGTTTTTGCCTCACACCTGGAGCTCGCTGAAGGCTGCCCAACCCCTGCCTGCCTGCCTGCCTGCCTGCCTACCTGCCTGCCTGGCCAGCCTAGCTGGGGACCTTGGTGTCCCTAATCATTTTCGCCAACCAGGGGGTGCTCCACTAGAGGTGCAGGGGGCACAGGGCAGGCACCCTTCATCTGCCCAACCAATCCTGGGTGGCTGGGAGCGAGCAGAGGACCTTGGAAACTTTTATCGTTTTTGTCCACCGGGGGGCGCCACTAGGGATGCAGGGTGCCCAGGGCAGGCTCCCTTCCCCTCCCCATCAAGCCCCCTGAAGTCCCGCAATGAAGGGAGGTCGGGGAGGGCAGATGACGATTGCAGACAGGAAAGGGGGGAAACCGCCTGTCAGTCTGGAACTTTTCCTGGGCATAGGAGAACCAGCCAGAGTCCCCTGCGTGCTTGTGGGACTTTGAACATTTTTCAACCTGAAAAGTGGGGACTTTGAAAATATTTCACCATGTAAAGTGGGGAACTTGGATTATATGCTGCACAATCTCCTCGGGGGTGGCGCCACAGCTGACAGCGCGACCGACCCCATGGACGTTTAGACTGGATGCAGCAGGGCAGAACCGACCCCGTTTTTGCCTCATATCTGGAGCTCGCTGAAGGCTGCCCAACCCCTGCCTGCCTGCCTGCCTGCCTGCCTGCCTGGCCAGCCCAGCTGTGGACCTTGGTGTCCCTAATCATTTTTGCCAACCAGGGGGTGCTCCACTAGAGGTGCAGGGGACACAGGGCAGGCACCATTCACCTGCCCAACCAATCCTGGGTGGCTGGGAGCAAGCAGAGGCCGCATGGAGCATTTTATCATTTTCGGCCACCGGGGGGCGCCACTAAGGGTGCAGGGGTCGCAGGGCAGGCACCCTTCCCCTGCCCGCCAAACCCCGGGAGGCTGGGAGCAAGCAGAGGCCCCTGGAGCATTTTATCATTTTCGGCCACCGGGGGGCGCCACTAAGGGTGCAGGGGTCCCAGGACAGGCTCCCTTCCCCTGCCCGCCAAACCCCGGGAGGCTGGGAGCAAGCAGAGGCCCCTGGAGCATTTTATCATTTTCGGCCACCGGGGGGCGCCACTAAGGGTGCAGGGGTCCCAGGGCAGGCACCCTTCCCCTGCCCGCCAAACCCCGGGAGGCTGGGAGCAAGCAGAGGCCCCTGGAGCATTTTATCATTTTCGGCCACCGGGGGGCGCCACTAAGGGTGCAGGGGTCCCAGGACAGGCTCCCTTCCCCTGCCCGCCAAACCCCGGGAGGCTGGGAGCAAGCAGAGGCCCCTGGAGCATTTTATCATTTTCGGCCACCGGGGGGCGCCACTAAGGGTGCAGGGGTCCCAGGACAGGCTCCCTTCCCCTGCCCGCCAAACCCCGGGAGGCTGGGAGCAAGCAGAGGCCCCTGGAGCATTTTATCATTTTCGGCCACCGGGGGGCGCCACTAAGGGTGCAGGGGTCCCAGGGCAGGCACCCTTCCCCTGCCCGCCAAACCCCGGGAGGCTGGGAGCAAGCAGAGGCCCCTGGAGCATTTTATCATTTTCGGCCACCGGTGGGCGCCACTAAGGGTGCAGGGGTCCCAGGGCAGGCTCCCTTCCCCTGCCCGCCAAACCCCGGGAGGCTGGGAGCAAGCAGAGGCCCCTGGAGCATTTTATCATTTTCGGCCACCGGGGGGCGCCACTAAGGGTGCAGGGGTCCCAGGACAGGCTCCCTTCCCCTGCCCGCCAAACCCCGGGAGGCTGGGAGCAAGCAGAGGCCCCTGGAGCATTTTATCATTTTCGGCCACCGGGGGGCGCCACTAAGGGTGCAGGGGTCCCAGGACAGGCTCCCTTCCCCTGCCCGCCAAACCCCGGGAGGCTGGGAGCAAGCAGAGGCCCCTGGAGCATTTTATCATTTTCGGCCACCGGGGGGCGCCACTAAGGGTGCAGGGGTCCCAGGGCAGGCACCCTTCCCCTGCCCGCCAAACCCCGGGAGGCTGGGAGAAAGCAGAGGCCCCTGGAGCATTTTATCATTTTCGGCCACCGGGGGGCGCCACTAAGGGTGCAGGGGTCCCAGGGCAGGCTCCCTTCCCCACCCCATCCTGCCCCCGAAGTCCCGCAACAAAGGCAGGTCGGGGTGGGCATATAATGATTGCAGACAGGTAAGGGGGAAAACCACCTGTCAGTGTGGAACTCTGGTTGGGCATAGGAGAACCAGCAAGAGTCCCCTGCTTGCTCTTCAAAATTTTTGCTCCTCAACAATCTCCTCAAGGGTGCCACCAGCTATTGTCGTGCACTTTCTGCACGCGCGTCATTTAGGGGGACCAACCTGAAAGAGTGTCCGACCTCATGGAAGTGGTGCCTGGACGCGGCAGGGCAGATCCGACCTCATAGCAAACAGGCCTGGAGCTTGTGGGACTTAGAAAATATTTCACCCTGAAAACTGGACAACTTGGATTATATGCTGCACAATCTCCTCGGGGGTGGCGCCAGAGCTGACAGTGTCCGACCGTATGGACGTTTAGCCTGGACGCAGCAGGGCAGATCCAACCTCATTTCTGTCAAATGCCTGGAGCTTGTGGGACTTTGAACATTTTTCAACCTGAAAAGTGGGGACTTAGAAAATATTTTGCACATTTAAAAATAAAAAAATTAAAAAAAAATACATTCCAGCACACAGAAGCCCCTCAATTTGCATCCCCTGACAGCTCCCACCTGGGTGACCAACATATCCAAAAATCAGCCAGATCCCTGCAGGGGTTCAGGAATTTCATGGAGGTAAAAATTTTAGCGGTAACCGCCAGGCTCCCGTAACCGAAATTAGTTCCATAGAATCGCGGCCAAGTGCCGCTGAATAACAACCGGCAAAACGCAAGGTTTTCATGCCGAAAATAGTTCCAGGGATTTCGCGCCTATGTCCCCCTGGAGTATTTTCTTGGTTTTGGGCCACGCAGACGCCCGCCAGGGGTCAAGCTTTCGGTTTTACTGCTGTAGGGAGGCAGGGAAGCAGGCAGGCAGGCAGGCAGGTGGCTAAGTGCCGCTGGACACCGATCGGCAACGTTTTCATGCTGAAACTAGTTCCAGGGATTTTGTGGCCATGTCCCCCTGAAGTCTATTCTCGGTTTTGGGCCATGTGAATGGCTCGGTTCTGCTGCTGTACGCAGGGAGGGAAGGAGGCATGAGGGCAGGCAGACAGGGAAAGCGGGGACTTTGAAGGTGTTTTCTTTTTACCCTTCTGTAACCCCTTAGTGACCAGGCCATTTTTCAATTGTATTACCGTTAAGGACCAGGGCTCTTTTTACATTTCTGCAGTGGTTGTGTTTAGATGTAATTTGCCTCTTACACATTTACTGTACCCATACATATTATATACCATTTTTCTCGCTATTAAATGTTCATTCTAAAGATACCATCATTTTCATCATATCATATAATGTACTAGAATAAAAAAAGTAAAATATGATAAAAAAACAAACAAAAAAAAACACAGCTGGCCATCATGCACCCATGTCCCAGTTGGAACATGTCTGAAGCCGACCAATGTAATTCACCTCAGTCAAACTGTATGTTTTTGAAAAGTACACACCCTAGGGCATTTCACATGGTGGCATTTGAACACTTTACATGCACTAATTCTACCACCAGTCTCTGTCAAACGTTTTTGTGGTGTTATTTTTCACTCACACATTCTACTTTGTGCATAGATTCTAAGCTCCTGTTAGGTGTTACTGCCAAAGGACACCACAATATGTACTTGGCATCATCTCCCGAGTACAGCGATAACACTCATGCATACGTTTGTCGGGTTCACTGGGGGGGTGCAAAGCAAAATGTCTGATATGCGTTTTTCAAATTTTATATATCTTGTTTGCCTATCTTGTTTTGAGGGCCTTATCAGATATCCCAATGTATTTTCTTGCCATGAGCGTGCATATATTTGAAAAGTTTACACCCCACAGTAGTTGAAGAACGTGTGTGGAGGTAACTGTTCAATCCTCAATTTTACACACGCACACCGCTATTTGACTGTGATTTAGGAGAGCCCGCTGTTGGTTATTGCAAGAACACACCCCGGGTTGTTTTCTGCGAGGCCTCCTAAGGACACCCACGCCCCCCCCCATGCATAGGTCTGCCAGGATTTGGGGAAGGTACGGTAACAACTGAATGACTTGCCATTTGAGTTGAAATTGAGAGTATGTCTTCTGATAGGCCTATCTTTAGCTTGGGGCTTTACACATACCCCAGTTTTATATATCGCCACAAAAGGGTACATACTTGAAACGTAGACACCCCGAGGTATTGCATGTATGTGGAGTGCTTTGATGCAACTTTTTTTTAGCCAGAAAAAAGATAAAACAAGTTGAAGAACGTGTGTGGAGGTAACTGTTCAATCCTCAATTTTACACACGCACACCGCTATTTGACTGTGATTTAGGAGAGCCCGCTGTTGGTTATTGCAAGAACACACCCCGGGTTGTTTTCTGCGAGGCCTCCTAAGGACACCCATGCCCCCCCCATGCATAGGTCTGCCAGGATTTGGGGAAGGTACGGTAACAACTGAATGACTTGCCATTTGAGTTGAAATTGAGAGTATGTCTTCTGATAGGCCTATCTTTAGCTTGGGGCTTAACACATACCCCAGTTTTATATATCGCCACAAAAGGGTACATACTTGAAACGTAGACACCCCGAGGTATTGCATGTATGTGGAGTGCTTTGATGCAACTTTTTTTTAGCCAGAAAAAAGATAAAACAAGTTGAAGAACGTGTGTGGAGGTAACTGTTCAATCCTCAATTTTACACACGCACACCGCTATGTGACTGTGATTTAGGAGAGCCCGCTGTTGTTTATTGCAAGAACACACCCCGGGTTGTTTTCTGCGAGGCCTCCTAAGGACACCCATGCCCCCCCCATGCATAGGTCTGCCAGGATTTGGGGAAGGTACGGTAACAATTGAATGACTTGCCATTTGAGTTGAAATTGAGAGTATGTCTTCTGATAGGCCTATCTTTAGCTTGGGGCTTAACACATACCCCAGTTTTATATATCGCCACAAAAGGGTACATACTTGAAACGTAGACACGCACACCGCTTTTTGACTGTGGAACACACCCCGGGTTTATCACGATTCCGGGAACCTAACACGCTAACAGACACACACACACACACACACAGAAAAGGTGCCGTACCGGACCTTAGAGTGGCCGGGCTAAGCACACACAGAATAGTCAGGGGAACCAGAAAACAGAATAACGAGAAACAAGCCGAGGTCAAAGGGTAGGAGAAAGTCACAAAGTCAGCTTAACAAGCCAGAGAGTACGTAACCACAAATCACAAGTTCAGAATCAATACTATACAGCAAAGACCACAACAGGGCAGGGAGGAACAGGAAAGGTGAGTATAAATACCCTAGGTTAAATTCTGATTGGATAACTTCCAATCAGAATTAACAATCACATGTGGGAGATATCTAAGCCTCCCACTGTGATTGTGGTACTGTTGCTTTAACGCCGGGTCACTCACGTGACCCCGGCGTTTGCATAAATCAACGACCTTTCAGCGTGCAGCGTTATACATGCTGCCGCTGGGAGGCGTGACGGATGCGAGCGGCGGAGAGGAGACGCCGCTCGCCGACAGGTAGGAGGAGGGGAGACCGCGGGCGGCGATGGACTGAGGGTGAGTGCTGCGAGTTGCGAGCAGCCTCCCCTACTAGCCGCCCGCGGACCCCTTACAGGGTTGTTTTCTGCGAGGCCTCCTAAGGACACCCATGCCCCCCATGCACGGGGTAAATGTAACAACCCCCCCCAAAGAAAAAGACACCAAAAAAAAATAACTGAACGGCAAAAAATAAATTAAAAATGGGCCAGCGTGTGGTATCGTTTGAAACAGTCTCCAATGCAGAGTCCAGGCTGCCCAGGGCAATCAGGACAGTAATATACACTGTCTTTTCTCTGCCCCCTCTTAGAACAGACCCTGCATCTTTTTTGGGGACTCTGTTTTGCCGCAGTAGGGGGGATTTTAAAAATAAAATGTGTAGCCCCAACTCTGCTCTCTCCCATCACCGCCCGGGGAGCAGGTGCATCACGGTACAAAATCCCCGAAATGATCTGGAGCTGAAACTGTAAAAATCTCAGTTGCGTCCCGGGGTTTGCTTTTTTGAACAACAAGAAAGCGTTGTGGGTTGCAATCTGCATTAGGTAGATTGCAACCTTTTTGTACCAGGCCCTTGTCTTTCGTATAACTAGGTAGGGCTGCAGCAGCTGATCTGCCAGATCAACCCCACCCATATGACGGTTATAGGTCTTGATGCACACTGGCTTCCTCGTTCTCTCAGCTCTGCCACGTACAGGGACCTCCACAGTCCCCTCAGTGTGGATGGTGGTAAGAAGGTACACATCCTTCTTGTCTCTGTACTTAACTGCCAACAGCTCCTCTTGGCGCAGAGCTGAGGTCTCCCCCCTCCGTAGCCGGGTGCGTGCAAGTTGTCCTGGGAAACCTGTGCTGTTCTTTTTAATTGTGCCGCAAGCTACTGTATCAAAACAGTACAGTAGCTTGAACAAAGGGACACTTGTATAAAAATTGTCAGTATACAAGTGGTACCCTTTGTTCATCAGGGGGAATATCAGGTCCCAGACAATCTTGCCACTGGTTCCCATATGTTCTGGGCAACCTGGAGGGTCAAGGTGGCTATCCTTTCCCTCGTACACCCGGAAGGCCTGAGTATACCCAGTCTCGCTATCACAGAGCTTATACATCTTTACACCATACCTAGAGCGCTTGGAAGGAACATACTGCTTGAATCCCAGCCTTCCCTTATACTTCATCAGGGATTCATCCACGCATATATTCCTTCCAGGTGTATAAGCCTCTGCAAACCTGGCAGCAAAGTGGGTAATCAGGGGGCGGATTTTATACAGCCTGTCAAACTGGGGATGCTCCCTAGGGGGACACAGGCTGTTGTCGCTGAAGTGCATGAAATGCAGAATCATTTCATACCTCTTCCTCGACATACATTGGGAGTAAATGGGGGTAGAGCAGATGGGGCTACTGCTCCAGTAGGAGCGGATGGAGGGCTTCTTTATGATGCCCATCAGCATAGTCAATGCCCAGAATCTTTTAAATTCTGGCACATCGATGGGGGCCCATTGCTGCTTTGCCAAAAAAGAGTCCGGTTTTTTAGCTCGGAATTGATGGGCATATAAATTAGTTTGGGCGACAATGTTCCCCAATACATCATCGCCCAGAAACACCTCCATAAACTGCTGAGGGCTAAATCCTGTGACATCCAAATTAATGCCAGGATTTGCAGTAAAGGATGGGATGTCTGGCCTCTGGTTATGAGGCACTACCCACTCCTCAGCAGTTCTGCCAGCTGGAGCAGCACGTCTCCTTCTGGCAGGGGGACTAGCAGGCACAGATACAACATCACCAGATACATCACTAGCAGTAGACACTGTATCGAGTGATGATGTATCTGAGCACCTGGCAGGGTCAAAATCAGGGTCAGAGTCTGACATAGACGCGTCAGACTCTAGCGCAAGGGTGGCATATGACTGCTCAGCGCGGGTTGTCTTCCGTGACCCGTGTGCCATGATCACAATTGCTTTACTTAGTGACCTGTCACAAAAAAAAAAAAAAAATAACCCCTGAAAAAATGAACAGACAGCAAAATAAGTGATGCTGTGCAAGAGCCTGTGATCTGTATAGTGATCACTGGCAGGGCAGGGGTTAATCGTTCTGAAAAGAGCTTTTGGGTCTCAAAAAAGATCACAAAAAAATGAACCCCTAAAAAAAAGGCACAAACAGCAGAAAAGTTCTGCTGTGCAAGAGCCAGTGATTATAGTGATCACTGGCAAGACAGGGGTTAATGGCTCTGAAAAGAGCCTTTGGGTCTCAAGATTTTACAAATCCCTACCTATAAATACCTAAATCTCTCTAGCTAAACCACAGATCTCTCTCTCTCTCTCTCTCTCACACTAAAACACAAGTGAAGAGAGGGAGGCAGATCCACACTAATCAGAGAAATGGGGAACACACTTGGGATGAAATTGCTAATGGGGCAAGCTGTGATTGTATGACTCCAGCCTGCCCCTTATGATGCGGCATGCTAGGGACGCCCCCAGAAGCCCCATGATTCACTGCCTTTCGAAAAAAAAGGGGGGGGGGAGTTAATATTGATCATTTTCTTTATTTTATATTTATTTTTTTATATATATTATTTTATATGCACGGAGTGCCAGGACCCCTCAAGGCACTCATCACATGCAGTACATCACTGCTATACTATCAGAGCTTCCAGAGCTCAAAATAGGTGCAGACGTACCAGGTACGTCCAAGGTCATTATGGACTGTTTTCTGCCAGACGTACCTGATACGTCCGCGGTCGGGAAGGGGTTAAAGGCACTTTTAGGAGTTTTCTGTTAATGTCTGCAGTCTTCAAAATGTCCTCATAGTTATTCTAACTAAAAATGCAGGCATATTCTACGGAATCATGACCACTTCTATCTCATCATGCCTAATTTTGAGACATTAAGCATTAAGGATTTTTTGTTTTACATAGATTATTATTATTTTTTTTTTTTTTTATGTATTAACTGGCAATACTGAACAAAACCACAAACCTGGTGACATGTCACAGTGGATATACTCCAGTTGCAATATAACAGAGCCACGGATATGATTTCTGATGAGGTTAAATCAGCTTTTAATCCTTCCAAGGTCAATGAGAACTACATCTCAGAATATACTTTAAAAAAACTGTAAAAACTATCCATCCCCTTCCTGAATAAATACTTTGACATACTTATTACAAACCCCATTAAGCAGTCATGTCAAACATGTCAAGGCAAACAGCAACACATTAAATATCATCTGTATCTAGAAATGATACTTTGATCTCCAGTGTACTGCATAGAACAGAGATACACACTTGACACTGTGCGATGTTGTAGTTATCAGTCCTATAATCGCTGCATGTCTTTGAATATTTTTCAGACGTTGTCATGTCTGATTTCCTGAAACAATTCACTTTGACATTATCGGGTGAGAAAGTTGATAATGTGTTAGGATAAATAGTTAGGACTCGATGATGCCCTTGTAAGAACTATTGTATGGTTCCTCTGTATCTTCACCCACAACAAATATATCCTTGCGCTAACAATGTTTCATCATAAATGCAGTATCCCAACTGTGCAGATTGATGTACCTACCTACCTTTATATAAAATACACGTTTGCACTCTCTAGTGTAAATATTTATGATTATATTTATATGAGTATCGTTTTCCTCTTTTCAGCAAATATGATTTTTTTTCCCTGCAATACCCGAAGGTAATATGTCACTCAGTGTGTGCTTGTCTGTGTGTGTCCACATTTGTGTGCGTGTATAGAATGAAATAGCACAGTAAATCAGTAATAATATAATTCAAGATAGATGGGGAAAAAAACACTCATTATCAGCAATGAAAAAACTGAAACAAATTCTTAGGAACAGATGTTCTTTAAGACAAATGGCCTTTCATAGCTATATAGATCTCAGTGGGGATAGAGGTTAAACCTGAAATAGTACATGCAAAGCCCAAATGTCACCGCCTGCAACAGATTATATCTCAAATTATAAACACCATAGGGATGTTTCCCTTTTTTTTCTTGGGTGTGTTTACACAGACACCTGTATAAAGTTGAATTTGTAGATTACTTAATTTGTAAATTAAGCTGCAAAAAAAAAAAAAAATGCAAGAAAAAGAGTACAAAATATTTCCAAAAAATGATATTTATAGACTTAATAATACAAGTGATTACCGTATTACAGTTCTGTGAGTAATATGTTATTATAAACAGTATATAAATATGTGAATGTAAATTCTAATTTCACTATTATGATATAAACATGCACGCACACACAAACATGTTATTGGATATTATTGCCTCCATGAAAAAAGGATTTTCAATAATATCTTCCAGTGCAGTGTGTTTACTTGATAAGTTTTTTATCTCCTGCTCTATTAATTGAACTTAAATCACACACAGGAGTCTGCTGTAGGCTGTAGCAGGATATTAACGAAATAGGAGATAATAAATTCTAAATTAAACATACTGTGCAATAAACTGAGGGGAGAGAAGCTAGCTCCTGATCAGGCCTGCCCAGAACGCTAGAGCTCGGTGAGATCCATCATGACGCCAACTGAACGCACACTCCACAGACACGGCGGTACCATGCAGCTGAACCAGGGCCGGCGCTACCTGTAAGGCGGACTAGGCAGCCGACTAGCGCGCCCCTTGGGAAGGGGCGCCGCCAGGAGCGCCGGCCCCCCTCATGCTGCAGCCGCCCAAGCGTTCTGTAGAGAGCCTCAGGCGGCTGCAGCTTTGCCCGAGCTGGTGCGTCCATGAGGGCGCACCGCCCGGGCGCAGCCAGAGGAGAGGGGCTGACAGGAGGGAAGCGCTCAGCGTTCCCTCCTGTCACTCCCTCACTGTAGCCTGGCAGAGCCCTGTATGGTCCGGCCGGGTACAGGGAGCATCTGTCTCCTGTACCTGGCCGGACTAACAGGAAGTGAACACGGAGTGTGCACTTCCTGTTAGTCCAGCCGGGTACAGGAAACAAAAGCTCCCTGTACCCGGCCGGACCATACAGAGCTCGGCCACGCTACAACAGAGGTAGGGGAGGGGGGAGGAAGAAAGAAACAGGAAGGGAAGGAGGGGGAAGAAAGAAACAGGGAGGGAGGGAGGGGGAAGAAACAGGGAGGAAGGGAAGGAGGGGGAAGAAAGAAACAGGGAGGGAGGGGGAAGAAAGAAACAGGGAGGGAGGGGAAAGAAAGAAAAAGGGAGGGAGGAAGGGAGGGTAAAGACAGAAACAGGGAGGGAGGGGAAAGAAAGAAACAGGAAGGGAGGGAGGGGGAATAAAGAAACAGGGAGGGAGGGAGGGGGGAAGAAATAAACAGGGAGGGATGGAGGGAGGGGAAAGAAACAAACAGGGAGGGAGGGAGGGAGGGAGGGAGGGAGGGTAAAGAAAGAAACAGGGAGGGAGGGGGAAGAAAGAAACAGGGAGGGAGGGAGGGGGAAGAAAGAAACTGGCAGGGGAGGGGGGAGAAAGAAATTGACAGGGGGAGGGGGGGAGAAAGAAACTGACAGGGGGAGGGGGGAGAAAGAAACTAACAGGGAATGGGAGAAACAAACTAACAGGGAGGGGGGGGGGAAGAAACTAACGGGGGGAGAAACTAACGTGGTGAAGAAACTAACGGGGGGAGAAAGTAACAGGGAGGTGGGGGAAAGAAACTAACAGGGGGGGGAGAAACTAACAGGGGGGAAACTAACAGGGAGGGGGGGAGAAAGAAATTGACAAGGGGGGGAGACTTTGACAGGGAGGGGAACTGACAGGGAGAGAGAAATTGACAGGGAGGGGGGAGTGACAGGGGAGGGAGGGGGAATGAGAGTAACAAGGGGGGAGAGATTGACATCCATCACACACACACACAATCACACACAATGCACCTCTTACACACAAAGACAATGAACCCCTTGCACACAGAAAAACACACAATGCATTACACACACAATGCAACCCTTACACACAATGCATCCCTTACACACAGAGAAACACACAATGCATTCCTTACACACACTCAATGCACCCCTTACACACACTCAAAGCACCCCTTACAGACTCACACACTTCATCCCTTACATACACAGAAACACACCTTGCAGCCCTTACACATACAAACACAGATTCACACAATGCATTCCTTACACACAAATCAGGACATCCCCTACACACTCCACCCCCTGTGAACAAACTCATTGGTGGAACATGAAGGTGGACCCTGGGACCCAGACCTTGAGCTGTGTAAAGGGCCCCCCAAAAATGGAGCTGCTTCCCGTTCTCCCAGAACATTGATTTTTGTGACCACAGTTACAAACAGCCTCCAGAGATCCTGTTCTACACCAGACCAGTGGAGCCAGACTGCAGCTAGAGCCCATCATCATCCTCATCTGGTTGTAAGTAGGCAATCTAGTATATTATTCATGGCCCTAATCTCTAATTTACCTCACATTAAAGAAACACTATAGTCCCCAGAACCACTGCAGCTTAATGTAGTGGTTCTGGTGTCTATAGCCTGTCCCTGCAGGCCTTTTAATGTAAACACGGAGGCACTGCAGCACTGCAGCACTAGCGTTAGTTAACATGGCAGGTCATATGGGTGGGGCATTGTGAAGTCACGGGGGGGGGCAAACTTTACTTTTGCCTAGGGCGGCAAAAATCCTTGCACCGGCCCTGGGCATTTAAAATGCATACATCATTGAAATTAAATTCCATGTATACCTCTCTGCAAGTTACAGTCATTCACAAATAATCTGTATATATTTTTTTACTAGAAATAGTCTACACATTAAAATGTGAGTTCCTTCTCACGTCAAAATTTACATTATAAAAAAAAGAAGACTAAAGTCCAAACATCTAAATATATTCAACAGAAACAATACAAAACAACAGAAGATAGATCAATTTAAAAAAAAAAAAAACTCAGATATATTGTGCCTAGTGGCAGATAGTTATGTTTTTAGATTGTGGGGCTCCACCTCAAGAGGCTCCACCTCAAGAACTGATACCACCCCTGCTTGTAAACTTTGCTCCTAAACTGTTGCACTCTGCCCACTTTATGCTAATACCCATATTCTATCAAAAATATATTGAGGTTGTTGTTAATTACAATGTCACCTAGTGGCCAATTTGTTTTTGTTGATATTTTTGACTTTTTTTGCTTTTTAACCCTGATGCCTTACCAGTAGTTGGACACACAGAAACAGAGGGGTTGAGGGCCCTGTTCAAGGAGCTTCCATGCCAGAGGGAGTGGGGAAAAGTGACACAAAAGGTAAGGATAGTATTAGACTAATGACAGTTGCAAGGGAGGAATTAGTTGGGAGCTATTAACAGTTTAATTGATACGCTTTTATGAAAAAGTGGGTTTTTAATGGTTTTTTGAAGGAGTGGAGACTGGGTGAGCATCTAACAGAGGAGGGAAGTGAGTTCCAAAAGAACGGTGCAGCCCTCGAGAAGTCTTGAAGGCGAGCATCAGAGGTGGGAGTACGGACAGAAGATAGACGTAAGTCTTCAGCAGAGCGTAAGTGTCACGTCCTGCTCTGTTCTGTGAAGATGTCTGGCAATGGCTTCTGGTATCCAGTACTCTTGTTACAATTCTTGTTTAGTTTTTCTTGGTTTTTGGTTTTCTATTCTATGTCTGGTTTTCTTTATGCTGGGATTTCTGGGTTCATTCCTGTAATCCATCCCTGGGATTCCCAGTCTCCAGGTTTCATTTAAATGTTTGTTTAATGTTGCCACACCCGTTTGTTTTCCACCATTCACTCTGTTTCAGTGTTCCTGCAGGCAGCTCCTTAAGGCTTCTGCCCTTTCTTGCAGGTAAGTGCTATATATGTCTTTTGGTTGTTTTAGCATACATTAGGCAGTGTAGGACCTGCCAGATATGGGGTACATTGGCGTTGTTGGCAGGCTTATGCAATGTATGATCATATAATGTGACTAAATCCCCATGATTTTCATATGTAGTACTTAGTTATTTCTCCTCTTGTTTTGCCTATGTTATCCTGTCTTGTTTTAGTTTGTATCCCAGTCCATGTACAGTCCTGTCTAGTCATGCCCATGTTATGTTCATGTTTTCCTCATGTCTTGTGTATATGTTCTGGGTTTAGCTTACTATCCTTCTCTGGTTCTGGGTTCTACTAGTTCTGTCTTGTTTTCTTGTTTGGTGCCTATCTCTAGTCTTGCCTTGTTTCTAGTACTGGATACAATCTTGCTGCAGAGCCTCCCTATTCAGCTCCTGGGAGGTCTGCTAATTTCCTTGCTCCTAGTTCCTGGTATCCGCTTAAGCTGATTCAGAGTCTTGGTATGTGGCTGCACAACCGCTGGTGCTCAACAACAGGGGGCGTGTGGTTACCCTGCACTAGACCCTGCTAATCCACCTCCACGCTGAAGTCTCCCACTTAACATCAGGCATATTGGGTCCCGGTCCATGCGCCGCCTGGACACTGTGTCTGGGTCCCGGGCACCGGACCGCCACCCTGACAGTTAGGGCCTAGATGGGACATACTTTTGTAATAGGGAGGATAGATAGGTGGGAGCAGCATTATGTAGAGAATTGAAAGCAAGAACCAGAATTTTAAATTGAGCCCTATATCTTACAGGAAGCCAATGTAGGGACTGACAGAAGGGCCTCATTCATTATGGACTGGAACGGCGCAACGGAGCACATAAGACCACTGAGAAGTGGATTAGAGTAGGCAAGGTGATAAAGGGCAGTGGAATGGACCAGCATCCTAGTCACATCTGGCGTTAAGTAGGGTCGGATGCGTGCAATGTTTTTGAGATGGAAGTGGCAGGATTTGGCGATAGACTGAACATGAGGCATGAAGGAGAGGTCAGAGTCAGAGAGAACACCTAAATAGCGAGCCTGCGTGGTGGAGCTGATGGTAGCACCGTTGACTTGGAGGTAGACAGACACAGGAGTAGCAACACTTGAGGGAGGAAAGACCAGAATTTCAGTTTTTAACCACACTTAGCCTGCTGAATGGCTTGCTGAGTTTCATGGGAAAAGTGTTCAGCAAGAACTGCAGTGCTAAAGATAAGACATTACTATTTGAGGTCACTACTAAACAGTTTAGTTCACTTTCTATATGCAAAGTATTAAGCAAAGTCCTACCTGGCTGGTTAACTTTGCTGGATGAGATTACAGGGGAGGCTTATCAGACCCTTCAGGAGAGAAAGTGCAGTGATATATTCAAAGCATAGAGTTGGGGGATTGGGGAGAGCTGTGTCACAGTGTCTTCACTTTTCGCACTGTGCAGCCACCACTGTCACTGAAACACTGTGATATGAGCATTTTTTCACACTCTTCCCTCTGTGATCATACAGCTCCATTCATCTGTCCCTTTCCTTCTCATGCACACAGTTTAAGTGGCAGTGGGGGTTTCACAGTGTGTAAGGGAAAAAAACTGTGACTGACAGCTCTCCCCTAGCCCTTCTGCATACACTTTGCCACACCGGACCCTGTCTGAACCCAGGACCTAAGAGACTACCTCGGTTGCCTAATGGGTAATCTGTCTCTGTTTCTCACATGTGCCTTCTTATCAATATATAGCAAACATTTTCAGCCCTCAGCATAATTATCTATTTTAGCATAATAGTTATGCATCTATGGGACAATAGCATATGCTCTTGGATTTAAACCGTAATATTGAGTAATGGGTGGAACAGTAACATAAAGATCTTCTAATGTTTTATTCTAAAGAAAAGGGAAAGGAGTGGTCCTAGGCAAATGATGGTGGAGACAATCAAACAGGAGGGAATAAGGTAAATTCATCAAAACTTGGGTAAAATTACATCAACATTTGGATAAACCTAAGTCAACTCTAAGGGCCAGGAAGAAAGAGGGTTTACTGCAATGAAAGGAACACCATGTACATTTATAAGATGACTTTGGACATTGGGAAGCCATACAATATGCTGCAATATTCGTGTGTGTGCATAATGTTTAAGTTCCAATGACAGGAAAAACATATAATAATGAAAATTCTATTAATCATAGCACTGAATATGAATCACTGCACTTAAAGGGATAGATTCGCTCAAAGGGTATATTCTACTTACTGAAACGTAAATCTTCTATTGACGATTATGGGACAATTTCTATTCAGTAAGCAGAGTAAACCCTTACTATTCTATGAGAATTCAGCCCATAGAGAGACATCAAACACATTACACAAGTGCCATTTCTATCTGCAAAGTTTAATATTGCTTTCAAGTTAAACAATCACTGGAGGTTTTATGTCCTTTATATTCAAATAAAATAGGAAAGAAAATATCCCCAGTTACTGAGAAGAATAATGAACATTTACTTTGCTGGGCTAGTGTTTGAGTGATACAGCAATGATATCTTATAGAAGCATCTTGACTTGAGCGTATCCCTTAGAGACAATCTTTACTGACAGAATTATAAAAAAAAAAAAAAAAAAAAAGCAAAAATTTTGACCTATTTTTCTAGGATACTGTTAAAAAAAAATATAAAGAAAATACATTTGTGATGGAATGTAGATATTTGTTTTGTATGTTCTATAAGATTATAAGCAGTCAATCTGAATGCTAGAAACTGAGACCAGACAAGGAGTAAATAGGCAATTAGGCCAAGTTGAATAAAAAAATACACTCTTCTGGACTTGCTATCTCTCTTAAACCATGTGCCAACCCTAGAGGGATTTCTATCTTGTGCTTTGATGCCCATATTGATTCTTGATGCCTATTATTAAGCAACAAGAAAGTAAAAAGAAGGTAGTGAGATTTTTCTTTTAATAGTTTTAATGGAATAGATGTCCCTGGAAGGGACTGTGAAAGTGTGTAACCCTATAAAACATAATCAGTACATCTCTAGGGTCTAGCACTCACTGCAACAAAAATCGCTTTGTTCTCTTCACTATATGTACTCATCCATGAGGTTAAAACATATAACATCCCATTAAAGTAAGAAATCCTCTTTTGGATGCGTATTTGAGAATCGTTACAGGCTGTTAGTCACAGCAAGTATACACAACAATGGATATGCTATCCTTGGTCTTATCTTATATCTTTCATTTTTTAAGTGTTATTTTTGTAAGCATTTGAAGCAATTTTTTTCATCAAACTCCCTTAAACCGACGAGCTGTACAGGTTATGGTACTCACAGTGGCCGTTTTATGACAAACAATGAACTAAAAATATGTGGCAAAAATGGCTATATGAAATATAAAACTTTTTTTTAGACATTTTACAAAATGAACTAAGGGATATAAACAACTTTAAACATAAGAAAAATAGAAAATATAATTTCAAAATGAACTACATAAACATAAAAAGGAATATGTTTTCTTTTTTATTCTAGAAGGTAATTTATGTCAATATGTCTAAAAGAAAAACATACCACCTGGATTTAAAGGGAAACCATAGTGTATTCCTAGCACTAAATTGTATTCCTAGTACAATAAGGTTACAAACGGCACCCAGACCACTTCAATGAGCTGGATCCTTTTAGTGTCCCTTTAAGTTACTTTAATCTTGAAAGTAGCATTCTTATTCTTGTCCTATTTTTGTTTAGTACATGTACTACCTCTATTAAAAGGCACAGACCAGACTAATGGATCAACAAGGAGTTTGGTAGTCCATATGAGTGACCAAACTTTTTAAAGCATACAAGCACTCCAATATACATTTGATGTGAAATACTTGGTTTGTTAATATACAACTATGTCCAACTATCCAACTATTCAAGAGAATGTGTGAGAATTTTTAAGACAAGTCTGTCCACCTTTGAGTGAGATTTCATAAAATATGTTAATAAATGATATATCCTTTCTGCTTTATTAACTAAATATCATATGGGGAGTTGGTAATTGACTTGATAAATATATGACAAAAGTTAAAAGTTTGAAAGTTGAATTGAAAAGCAAGCTTTACCTTGGTCAGATTGGAGATTTTGCCCAACTCCTCTTTTTTTTTATTTTTAACATAAAAAATATCTGTTATCAATTTACTATAGTTCACTGTATAAAATTGCAATCTCCACCTTTTCCCAGGGATTGATTTAAATCTTAGATACCTGTAGTGACATAATTTTCAGGTAACCCAACCTCTCCCCCCAAAATCCAATTATCTGTTTCTTTCTCCGTAATTTAAAGAATACACAAGAGAGTCAACAAGAAATATAAAAAAGGAATATTTGTATTTACAGGAGGTCCCCGTAGAATACAGATGCCTGTAAGCAGTTTTCTAGTCTACATCCTGGCAAATCAATGCCTGCTTTTATCGGTACATGTATTTGTCTTAGTTCACTTACTGTAATAATGCCGGCTTAATATGTTGTGTCCCTTTTCACATTTTCCCCAGCACTATTCCATAAATGCATCCTAACTGAAAAGCCAATACTGCTTTTATTCCCATTTAAAATAAAAGTATAAACACTTGCTATTATTACTTAAAAATACATTATTTTTATGTAATATACAGGGTTCTCATTAAACTGAAAATGGGCAAATTCCAACCTAAATAGCAGTTCTCATATTTCTTTACTAAAGCCAAATTCAGTTGTCCTGATCTGATTTTCTGCAATCGCCAGGATTAATTCTTTATCTAGATTAGGACCGGTGCTTTTACATCCAAACCCTATGCGAAGTATAGGATTCAGAAGATTCACAAAGCACTGGTTTTAACAACATTTTTAATTTAATACATTTTTTGGGGACATTATGATGGCCCCACTTTTTATTTTTATTTTAAAACATTTAATAACCCCTTTTACCTGGTCTTTTTTATTAATATGGGGGTCATACTGACCTTGTATGCTTTTTAAATGTATTTTACTTATTTAATTCCCGACCACTGACGTACCAGGTACGTCTGACAAAAAAAGTTGTTAACGACCTCAGGTGTACCTGGTACGTCCGCGGCAAATAGGAGCCCAGGACTTACCTGAACCGGTGATCCGCACCGATCCCAGTCGGAGGGGACTGCTTGAGACACCAGCAGTCCCCCTGCAGCAGCTCCTAAAGAACTACTGCAGGCTAATATTGTCCCAATACTGAAACAAGACAAAAACCCAGAATTTGTTAGGAATTACTTACCCATCTCGCTGCTGAACATAGATATTAAACTCTATTCGTCGATGTTCGCAGAGAGATTGAAAACAGTAATTGAAGGTCTGATAAATCTAGACCAAGTGGCATTCATTCAAGGAAGATCGGCTATTCATAATACTAGAAGACTTATAGACATTTTAGACGCTGTACAGAGGCTCAGATTTGAATCATTTGGGACCAGATTTCAGATGTTCTGTGCCATTTGGCACAGGATGAAATCAAGACCTAATCCAGGTTCTTTCAAAACCATCAATGCAAAATCTGGGTATTGTTAGATAGAGTGAAGAATGTCCTGTTTGACATGGGTTTGGTATGGTATTCAGGCTTTTGTGAATAACTCTCAAAGTCTCTTATAAATAAATACCTCTTTTTAACAAGTTTTCTGGTTTAGCTTTGCTCTGTGGGGCAACCATCGTAAGTACTCCTTGGTCAGAAGCACAGCTCATCCAACCAAAATCTGTGCAGACAACCAAGAGTTACCTAGATGATAAATACCACACTATAGCCGGGCGTCTAAAGAAAATTATCATTCTGACTAAAAATAGATGAAGGTTGTTATCCCCATGGAAAAAGGGAGGTTGAACTGCAGGGAGGTAATAACTTTATTGCAAAATAATACACTGCAAGGCTATAGATCATGTTTTATTTTCTTATAGAAAAATAGGGCAATTTTCTTGATTACATGAAATACACAGAATCACAATCTTATGAAAATCAAAGGATCACCTACATAGTCTTAGCTATATAATAGCATTTAACAGCAAAATGTAAATTATTATTGCTGTAGGGTAACTTTGCAATTCTTTATCATCTGCTTAATTGATACAAACATCTAAGTGTTTTTTAGATTTTAAAGAATAGTAATAAAAAAAAAAAAAGATTAAAGTCACTTCAACATCTTATCTGGATAATAACAGGCCCGGAGAAAAAAATCTTGGGTGCTAAATTAAAACTCATACTCCAGGTATCAAATAATAAACTAGCTTACCAATATCTACTTAATAAATCAAAAAAAGTCATTAAAATAATATGCTTACAACATATGCAGTTTTTAAAAGGCAGTTTAGAAAAAAGTGAAATAAGCTAACTTGGAAGAGGAAATACAGAAATGGTTAAAACAAAAAAGTGAAGTTAGTTCTAATATTCTGCATGTGAAACTTCTATCACAAAGGCCTATTTTAGTAATAGTATTTTGATGTCATCATAAACCACTGAAAGAATTTCATTAAACAGTGTACTCTTTCTCATATCCCAGCTGTTCTTTTATCAGAGTACTAAATAACACTCCATTTCCACGAGCGGAATTATAAGACAGCGATATGCTATAATTACATTTTCCTATTTTACTGTTTTGCACCACATTTGCTTCCCTGAGATAAAAAAAATTAAAGAATAATTTATGTTGGTGCTCTGAGATTATGATTTTCAAAAAAGTCTTGAAGAGATCATTTAATAAATATATTCCTTGATGATCACTGGTTACACAGAATCTGGTCATGGGTCATGTATGTACATCATGATACATACATGTTAATGATTTAAAACTGTTAATGATCATGATCAATATGCCACTCCCATGATGAGTGGATAAAGGACTGTATTCATGTGGTGTATCAAGCACTACAGATTTGGACCCACACCCCCATATCATGTATGGAAACCCTATACCCAGGGCCAGATTAACATAGGGGCTGATGGAGCTGCAGCTCCAGGCCCACGCCCATGACATAGGCCCATTGCTAAACCCCGCCTTCCCCTCCCCCCCAAAAAAACATTTTTTTTATTTTTTACTACTCTTCACATGTGGATGTAGGGAAACAAAACTTGTGTGTACAATGAAATTAGTTAAGGTAAAGCTGACTTTGCGTTCTATGCAAATGCTCTTGCTGCTTCAGTCTAACTCTGTGGCATGTTCCCTTTCTTAAAAATTCACTACATACACCTGTTCTCTGTCCCAGACTGTGTAAAAGGAGCTTCTGCCTGCTAGTAAGGGTAAGTAGAGGAGTGGACAAGTGAGTGCTAGGAGACAAGCCTTAGAAAGAGTGGAGCGAGCGCATCATAAGGCGCATTTATGCTAAGCTCAGGGTGCTGTCTGCATAGTATGCCCTTAGTTTGCCAGCCTGCATGATTGGCAGGCAGTCTGACATGTATTCACGCCATAAAGTAATAGAGGTCCAGGCACTCCTTGGTTCAAGACAGGTACTTTATTAGGAACCACAACAGCAACATTTCAACCCCAAAAGGTCTTTGTCCAGCTTGACAAAGACCTTTTTGGGTTGAAATGTTGCTGTTGTGGTTCCTAATAAAGTACCTGTCTTGAACCAAGGAGTGCATGGACCTCTATTACTTTATTATTTTTTGGAAATCTGTTGTTTGATTCCGGTTCAGCAAGCACCCTGGCTCAGATTAATGGGAGTGAGTGCAGTTCCACACACACTACTAAAGATGTATTCACACCAGACTGACCTTCTAATTCCTCGGGCAGATTCTTTTGGGCATGTTTGCCCCTCTGGACAGTTTTGGTTACGTGATTCGCGTCAGTGGAACACCCTTTTACCCCACCACCTATTCACCAGATACTGCTGTTAGGGGGGTATGGATTTACTTGAAAGATGAATGCGAGACAATAGCATAGGGTATGTGTTTTATTAAAGTGATATCCTGTGAGTTTGCTTCCAGCACCATCTCCACCAGATACATGACGATTAGGAGGTATGACTGTTAGTGTTTTCTGTCGATACGACTCTATAATTAGGCCCATCATAATTGTCAGCACCAGGCCCAATGGGCTCTTAATCTGGCCCTGCCTATACTACCCAAAAAGTTACATTACTATTTATTTATTTTTTTGTAGTGTGGGTTTATCCAAACATTTATATATCATTTTCCTGGTTATCAGCACAGTATTATCAATTCTAATGACTAGAAAAATGAATATAGAGAATGGAACAAAGTCAATATCAAATTTAAGGTCAAAGTAGCTAAACTGGAAGCACAGCTGAATTGGAGAATCTGATTCCGCTAGTTTAACCTTAAATTTAAAATTTACTTTGAATTCCCACTTTAGTGTATAACCCTGTATATCAAAAAGTGTGTTAGCACTTAATCTGATTCTAGGTGCAGGTATCTTGGCCTCCCCGTAGACCAAAATATGGAATGGATTTTTTGTATTTGTATATAACCCTGTATATGTCTTAATTTGACCTTAAATTCAGTGTATCTGTTCAGCTTGCTCCCAGTACCAGGTGACTGCTGATGTTACATCCTACCATGTTGTGTAGTACTGTGTAGAACTAAAGACATAACCTCGGATTAATGTTGCAGTGCACCTACTCATAAATTCCTATAGGTCAGTGTGTTTTTTCAGATCCTGTAGTGTAATTGCAGCTAGCAGAATACAATTGTTAATGGCTAGAATCCTACTAAAAGGCTCACTATCAAAATAATTGATTCTGGGGAATCAGAGGGGGGATGGGATGATGGGAATGTGAACTTGCTGCTGATAGAATAGACCTAGTGCTGGAGGGGATATGTGGCAATTTATTTATGATGACCGTGAAGTAGGTAAAGCTATCCCCAAAGAAATGACTTGAGGAGAACGTCCATCAGGTTTGCAATTGTGACTTTTTCAGAAGGCTGGCGAACATAACTAGTGACCCAATGCAAATCTCCCACCCAAAAACCAAACCAGTATCTTACAGACCCTCACATACTTGCAGAGGAGGAGAGGACTTCCAGTAGAGGATATAGGTTGCATCTGTAGGAACATCCAATTACTGGTCTCCACATCTTGGTATTTCTATGCCAGTGACAATTATAGAGCATTCCCATGACTGGCAAACCCTGATATAGCTCTCCTGTGGGTGTCGTATATTGGACTGCCTAAACCATTCAGTTAACTTGCTGTGCGAGTGGACAATTCAAGAAATCCAAAGAAACTCACCAACAACTCCAAAAAGTGGATCCATATCCATCCATCCATTCCCATCATCCATCATCCAAATCCATCCCCAAATCCATGCACTCCCATCATCCATATCATCCATCCACTCCCATCATCCATATCCATCCCCAAATCCATCCATTCCCATCATCCATGTCATCCATATACATCCACTCCCATCATCCATCCACTCCCATCATCCAAATCCATCCACTCCCATCATCCAAATCCATCCACTCCCATCATCCATCCTCTCCCATCATCCAAATCCATCCACTCCCATCATCCATCCACTCCCATCATCCAAATCCATCCACTACCATCATCCATCCACTCCCATCATCCAAATTCATCCACTCCCATCATCCATCCACTCCCATCATCCAAATCCATCCACTCCCATCATCCATCCACTCCCATCATCCATCCACTCCCATCATCCAAATCCATCCACTCCCATCATCCATCCACTCCCATCATCCATATCATCTATCCACTCCCATCATCCTAATCGATCCCCAAATCCATCCACTCCCATCATCCATATCATCCATCCACTCCCATCATCCATATCATCCACTCCCATCATCCATCCATCCTCACCAACTCAGCCTCAGTCACCCACCCACACTCACTAAATACATTTACTTACTGTTTGAATCCTCTCCTCCTCCTCCTCCTCTTCGGTCTTCAGCTGTCAGCTCAAGCCACTCCCACAGCAGTGCTGACAGCCTCAGCACACAAAGCGTGTTCACAGTGCTTTGTGTGCTGATAGCACGTCTGAAGTATTCACCCATGCGTGAATACGTCAGACGTGAATGAAGCCTTTTTAGGGCCTCTGAACTCGGAAGTCCCTCTGGTGGCCGTCTGATTGACTGCAACAAGAGGTGTTCCAAGCTTCCAATGTAAACACTGCATTTTCTCAGAAAATACAGTGCTTACAAGAAAAAGGCTGCAGGGAGCTGTAGCACTCACCTGAACAACCTCATTAGGCTGAAGTTGTTCAGGTGACTATAGTGTCCCTTTAACCCAAGTTATGTTATGTGAATGTTACTGGATTCATTACATTTTCATAGTGGATGTATTACATTTTACATTTGTCAAGTAATTGCCTGTGTTTTCTTGACCAAAAAGTGTATTCATTTCCTTAATTGTTGATTTTAAAATAGTGTGATCTTTGTTTTACGTATGGTGATATAAGGTGACATTAATCACATTTGAGTACTCTTATATTAGTGTATCAATCAACAGCAAAAATAGTTAGTAGTGATAAAAGACTGATATTATTTGCTTAAAATTTGTTAAATATGATTGTATGTAATTATTCTGCACTCAGCTGCTAAATGGGTTCTAATGGACTATCTATTTGATCATTTCAGATGTTAACAGGGACTAATGGCATAAAGTAGCGTTTGATGATCTGCAATTATACAATATTTGATGTCATCTGTTTTGAGCTTGACAAGCTTTTAACAAAATCCAGTGTTGAGAACAGGTCGTGCCTCTTGTCAACATTATTTAGAAGAATTACTATATCTGCTTGAGCCATTGACCTTTAATAAATGTAGTCAAGTGTGGGTCACTTTGCACCACTGTGAGAACCGCAACATATGTTGTTCTGATCTTAAGCTCGTGGTGACATAAACTCTCATTATTTTACTTCAGCTGAGTTAAAACGAGGATGATAAAAGAACAAAAGAAATATCTTGGCTAAAATAATACATGGAGGTAAAACCTTCCAAATGTTTCCTAATTCTAGCTCTAGATCATATTTATCTATGTCAACGTGTGTTATTTGGAACAGATAGCGCCATCAATCAAACTAACAATAAGAGGATGTTTGCTCTATAAAACGGTACGCCTCTCATGTATGCTTTGGTTCAGACTTAATGAGCACACACGACATCCTTTGGTTGGAGCATTCTTGTTTAGATAAATTATTTAGTAATTATTTACAGTTATTTAGAAATAAAATACTTTTCGCTCTTTCTCCCCAACAGATGTATACTCATGTTGAGTTTTTTTTTGCATTGCAAAGTAATGCAACATTTACTTTGCCACATCAAGCTCTGCCTATGGCATGCTTAGTGTACATTTTCTATGCCAGGACTCCAACCAGTCCTACTGCTTTGCTGCAGAGGGAATGAAAATACACTTCAAATATCATCTTTCGGAAAACTTAGTTTAACGGAACACTATAGGGTCAGGAACACAAACATGTATTCCTGACCCTATAGTGTTAAAACCACCATTTAGGACAGAGTGGTTCAGTGGCTTTACGCCTCTTCCTGAGTTGTGTTTCAAAGCTGTTGTATACAGCAGACACATACTCCAAGGAATCCATGTAAAAAAGTGGAATTATGAGGTAAAAATGTGTTTGTGTTACGACTACCCAGAATCCCTTGCAGTAGTGAGAGCACTGTTAAAGTGAGATTTCTGTGGGAAAAGCAAGTCTTATGGCTTGACTGGTGTGTGTATTTGTGTTTTAGCAATGTATTAACTATATATATAACATTTCAGTCAGACATATATATTGCAAGACTGACTGAAAGCTGCATCTGTGCCAAATTATAACATGCCATACATGCCGTCTTATTTTGATTTAGTGTCATTTTTTGGAAGAAATCCTTTACCTATTGTTTTCATTCCCAAAATAAGTGAACATTGCTTAAGACTGGATTTACTGTGCTGGCACCATATGCTTGCTCACTTGGGACTGCATGGAAAGCTGAAGCAGCTAATGTCCCATGAAGAAGTCTTATTAAAGGCATGGCTAAGTTGCTAATTTACAGACTTTCTCATAGATCTTGCTCATATATTTGTCTTCTTTGACTGTAATAATGCGTGATATATACTTTTTGTTCTGCAATTTCATTTGCCATGCCAAGAGAAAATGAAATACAGAACTCTTGCTTTAGACAACATTTTTTTTTTTTTTTAAATCAAGCTTCTCATCCACAATAAAACATAAAATACACCACTGAGATTACAGACTCAGTTGAAGATAATATAAAAGTCAGAATTAAAGCTTGCAGTGTTTTCTTTAGGATAAAAACAGCTGGTTATTGCCATGCCTTTGCTTCAAAGGATCTCAGATGAAAGTCCTTTTTTTTTTTCTTTTTCTTTGACTTCTCCATTCCATGATGACATAAACCTCTTCACACAATACGACAGCTGATCTTTTTTTGCTACTCATCGCTATAATCGAAATGTTAACATGAAGAGGCTAGATAGCATGCCGTCTCTCTCCATCTGTACAAAGCCACTATTGTGAGAGAGCATGGGATATTTTTCTGCAATGCAAGGTGCAAAACTGGGATTGCCAATGGCAGGTGCAAAGTAGCATTAAATTACAGTTGGTTTAAGGAGCGTGTTATCATCCAACAAATTAGCAAATTGTGAATCCCATGAAAAATGCCGGAAGTATTTTTGTATGACAGATAAAAATTTGGAACTATCTACACAATCTTTACACAATGGATAGAGACAAAATACTATGGGACAAAGTATGAATTTAGAATCAATTGGAACATTTCACCACTTTTAGAGCTTAACCCTAGTATTAATGTTAACACAAAAAACACTGGCAGAGATTTCTAAATCGTTTACAGCCGAAAAAGTGATGTGAAATTGTTCAAGGGAACCAGTCACAATGGAAACCTACAAAATGTTTTTACTGACTGTGCAACTTCGACTCCAGACTTATTACATACATAACCCCAACTAGAGGAGATTTATAAATTGGTTGCTGTGAAAAAGAAAAAAAAAAGTCTTGAAATATGGTAAGCACCATAAAAACGGATGGAAAATGTAAGATTTTTCCATTTTTTCTGTGGTGATTCCTGTACTTTTAGATCTTTTTGCCGCTTTTCTTTTAGCAATACTTCCTTATTATGTGACAATTGTAAATAATGGGAAAGTGCACAAAGCTGAGTATCTGCTTCATTTAATCATAAGACTCACTCCATACTTCATTATATTAAAAGAGATAGTTCTATGAATTCCGGGTTCTCCATGCAGTTCTAAGAGTGACATATAAAACAGTTTTTAGGGCAAACAACCAAGTTGGAAAAAGGGGTTGGTTAGACTATTTTTAAATTGATTATTTAGCCATGATTTTAACCAAAATTTGAAATTTCCTGGGTGATTCCTGGTTTAGAGAATGCTAAGTTTTTTGTCTAATCCACAAGTTTGTCTAAAAACAAGTATGAAAACTAAATGCAGAATCATTTACTAACAAGGGAATTGCAAAAATGTGTAAATCTGTGATTTATAAATCTAAATAGAGTTTCCTCCCCATATAAAATTATCTTTGTCTATCTAAATGCCGAAAGAAAGGAAGAAAGAAAGAAAGTCATATCTGTCTATCAATCAATTTTTAGTATATTAATTATACTTAATAATTTCAAATGGAACACAGCTGTTAATAACTGAAGAACTGTCCACAGCAAATGTCCACATAGTAATAGAGTTTCCTTTTTTGTAAATTAAGTTTTTATTGGTAATTAAAATATGGAAAAGAGGTACAATAAAAAAAAAAGATATATCCAATCAAAAAGATATGTTTGAGTATAAGTACAAACATGCCATTAATGGTAAAGACTTAAAGGGACACTATAGTCACTAAAAAAACTTTAGCTTAACAAAGCAGTTTTAATGTATAGATCATGATCCTGAAGTCTCACTGCTCAATTCTCTGTAATTTAGGAGTTAAATCCCATTTGTCTCTGTCCATGCAGTCCTAGACACACCTCCCCTGGCTGTGACACACACCATGCATAAAAAATGGTTTCACTTTCAATTAGATGTAACTTTCTTTAAAAGTTCTTATTGCCTACTCTCTAAAGTGAACTTTAATGATACACATGAGGCTTCTGTGAAGTCTAGCGAGCTATCAACAGTGTAGGGGGTAATACATTTTAATTTAAATAGAATTTGCAATGAAGGAAGTGTAAACATTAGCTGACTCTTTACAGGAAGTGTTTAGGAAGGCTGTGCAAGTCACATGCAGGGAGGTGTGACTAGGGTGCATAAACAAAGTGATTTAAGTCCTAAATGGCAGAGAATTGAGCAGTGACACTGCAGGGAAATGATCTATACACCAAAACTGCTTCAATAAGCTAAAGTTGTTTTGGTGACCTTTAAAGAGAAGGAAATTACACAAAATAAAAACACTAAATGTTAGCATAATCACTAACCATGCATAGTACAAAAAGAAACGCTGCTAAAAGAACAAAAAAACTGAAGAGTAAAATATAACTAAACGAGTGGTATGCAACCAAGAACATGATAAAGTTTCTGTCCAGTTCTCTAAAAAAATGTACTATTTACTTTTGTTAAATTTCTTGTAGGAAGCACAAATTCGCTATGTTTGAATGCTTTTCAACTAAAAATTTTTTCTTCATTTCATATGGTTTGAATGATTTTCATATCACAAAACATTGTATCTAAATGTTTTTGGAGCTAAATATTAAAAGGGGTCTAGTCACTAAGCTGACAATGGATTTGCAAAATTCAGACTGAAATAGCTTAGTTTTAAAGCATATTTGAACTATTTTGGACTTAATTGTAATAGTGCATTGTGAATTCACCACTGCTGAGAATATGCAAAGTTTACATTACATGACATGATTGAGTAATGATTTATTTGAAAGAGATTATAACGGTATAAAAGTTGACTGTTCACTAGTAGCTAGTTGGTTCCAAGCTCAAATATGACGTTCAAATTAGTTTTTTTGCATTTTTCAAACACAAACAAATATTAACACTAACTTTGGCCAGTGTTTGTAACCAAGTGGCTACTAAAAAAAGACTGGACATAACCCATTTGCAATACCTTGGGTTGTCTACTATTGCAAATGGTATGCCATCATGGGGGTAATTCTCATTCGTGGGCTACCATATGGTCTCAAAGGCAACGTAACCAATCTGGCGAATTTCAATGTGAAAAAAATGAAAAATGTAACATGCTATATTTGACCCTGTAACTTCCCAAATCTGAATATAGGGGATACTGTTTTACAAATATGTGTATTTTTAACAGTATTATGACATTCACAGTTAAAATGTCAGGTAGAACTAAACATTTTTTACAAATTCTTATTTTCTCCCATTTTATTTATATTTTTATCATATAAAATTATGTTTCATATCTAAATATTTGATGTTGAATGAAAGCCCTGTTTCCCCTGAATAAAATGATATATAATAAGTGTGGGTGCACATAATATGAAAGAGGCGAATTATGCCTGAACAGACATATAGTCAAATTCAAGGTTTTGTTTATGTTTTGTTTTGATCACATGTACATATGGCTCAGTCCTTAAGGGGTTAATGTAGGTGCTTATTATTATTTTTATTGTAAAAAAAAAATCATATTTATTAAGTGTTCTTGCATAGCAAGACCACTTACTGTTATCTCACATATATATTATTATTCTTATTATAGCCAAATTTACCACCCTAACTCCTCCCACAGTTTTTACACTACATAGACAGTAATATACCAAAACGTGTGGATTGTTCCCGATTGGTGTGCTATTACTTTGTGGAACGTTTCGCCGAATGGTTCTTGAAATATCGTCGTTCTTGTGGAGAAATTTGTCCCATAGGAATGAATGGCAAAGCTAGAGTGGGAGCTGGCAAAAGCTGAAAAATCAGGACATGATTTCTAAACTAACACCACTCCCTCATTTTCAGGCCCACCTACACAAATCTTATATCAAAACGTTCAGCTACCCCTGCTTCCACTAGAAATGTCCACAGCTAAGCCATAGTCCTGATAGTTTTCACAATATGACCATTTGTTTGCAACTCATGCCGTCTATTGGCATTCATTGAAACTCCCCTCTGCAAAGCTCACATTTGAAGGGCAATTTCTAAACTGCGACTGTACCTTCATTGTTAATATCTTAGAGACATACTATGCATCAAAATGTAGGTCTGGGTCTTGTGATTCTCACAATATAAAGCTCTTCACTGTAGGACTTATAGTTTTTAAGATACGACCGTTTGAAGATGGCAACCGCCAAAATACTCTGACCTGTGCCAGGCTGGAGCAGCAAGTGATGTCATAGACAGGGCCTTTTGTACACCTGCTAATGTTTTTATAAATGTATCTTTTAATGTAACTGTGAAGCACTTTGGGCAACAACGTTGCAATTAAATGTGCTATATAAATAAATATTAACAGTTACTCCGCCCACTCCAGTTGTAGACTACTGGTGGAGGCAAGAATACTTCACACAATTTCCCCCAAAATTGTAGCTTTTCTAGTTTATTCTTGCCTTTTCACATTATGGCCAGACAAGTTCCATGTAGTAGGTAAATTGACTTGAAACGTCTAAACATCCTTCGATGTTTTAAATTGTATGTCATCCTTCAGTCTGTAATGTCATTGGCTGAAGGGTGTGTATAACACCGTTACCGTGTAACATTAAAGGGACTCTCCAGCCAAGTAGTTTTACTCACCTGGTTCCAGCGCCAGGAGCCTCGTGAAGCTGCACCCCCTATTTCGTCAAAATGACGAAATAGGCGGGCGCGAGCAGGGAGCAATCAGACGCTTCCATTTGGAAGCGTCATTGCTCCCTTGTGCGCATGCGTGGCTTTGCCACACATGCGCACATACTTCAGAGGGCGGCATTCATGCCGCCTTCTGAAGTCCTGAGCACACAACCGCGCATGCGCGTGGTGTGCGCGGCCGCGAGCTGAGCTGACTGACAGCTCAGCTCGCGGTCTTTGCCCGCCCCCTCTCCTCTCTGACAGGCTGGAGAGAGAAGGCGCGCACACAGTGCCTTCTCTCTCCTGCACACGTCAGACGTATTTTCAAATGTCTAACGTGTACAGGGCCTTTTTAGGGACCTGCATGATAGGAAGTCCCTCTGGTGGCCGTCTGAGTGACGGCCCTGGAGGTATTCCTATCAATCAATGTAAACACTGTATTTTCTCTGAAAATACAGTGTTTACATTAGATTGCCTGCAGGGAGCTATAGATCTCACCTGAACAACTACATTAAGCTGTAGTTGTTCAGGTGACTATAGTGTCCTTTTAACTAATATGTATGTTTTTATTAATCTTTTTTCCATTTTGCTTTCTTAGCATAAAAAATAACTTAACATTTATTAATAAAAAAATGGTAAAAAATAACTTTTTAAACTTTTGAGCAGAATTAATTATACGTGTTACTCTATATAAAAATTATTTTATACTTAAAAGAAAACAAGCTTGTTGTATAAGCAGTACGCATTTAGTTATTTTAGTTCTTGTTGAAGTATTAAAGATATGATTTTATCATTTGGCATTATAGTTCTGCTGACTAATTATTTTAAAGAATATATTTCCAAAGGGGAAACAAAGAAATTATTATTTAGCTTCCTGTAGCATTCGTAAAAGTTATTTTTTTGGACAGACTGCACATTTATACAGTATGAGCTCCACTGACAAACTATTGTGAGCTGTATGATAAATTACCTTTATACTGAACATTCTCCCGCAGTCTTAATCCAAGGCTGTAAGTGGCACATAGATAGTTTTATTTCCACTGAAAGCAACAAGCCTCTAGCTTTAATGAAGTATTATAGCTAAATCGAGTAAAATAGTATATAGCATGTATATGTTATTATTCCGTTTAATGTTTACATGTTGCTTTGTCTTTGTGAACCAGGAATTAAAGTAAACATTATGTCATATTGATACACAGTGCTTCTAAGTGTAAGCCTTAGAAGTTAAAAAAGAAGACAAAAAAAAAAGATTATTTTTGTCTTTGGAAATATAAATTCTAGATCGGATCTCCAACCTACTGACAAATGACAATCGTTCAGCTCTAAAATTACTTTGTAGACTGCGACCCGAGGTCTTATTGTCTCACATTTGCTAGTCTTAATGATAGCCCCAAGGGATCCATCTACCATGTTAATATATACCTTGCAGTTTGAGACTCCTAAGGTGTAGATCTTATATCCCATGTTTGTTCTGTAATTCCTCTTATCTAATGTGGACATGAAGACAATGCGTTCTATACAGGTGTTGTTTAGAAAATGTACATATAACTCTTTCTTTAAATAGCATAGTTGGCAGAATAAAAGCTTAGTATATCTATCCATCCATCTAACACATACCTTGCTGTGTGAAGCTATTAAGGTGTAGATCTTATATCTTATGTTTGTTCTGTAATTCCTTTTATCTAACCTGGATATGAAGACAATGTTTTCTATAGAGATGTTTTTTTTTTTTTTAAAAATTGTGTAACTCTTCCTAAAGATAGAATAGCAGGCATAATATAAGCTTAGTGTGTCTGTCTGTCCATCCATCCTTCTATCTGTGTGTGTGTGTGTGTCTCTGTGTGTGTGTGTGTGTGTGTGTGTGTATGTGTCTTCCCTGTATGCTTTCTCTGTGGTGGCTGCCATGAACAAAGCATAATGCTTCTAGCAATGATGGACAGAGGGATACAATGGAGTAGTCCTGTCTCATGATAAGTGGTGTCAATTAAAGTTAATGTTATTTTTTACAGCTCACAAATATGTGTTTGTTAGGCATAGAGAAAAGTAAACAACATTACAAACTCTGTTAGTGTCAGTCACACTGTGCAATACTATGTGTATATATATTTGTATAAAATACATACACATACCCAGTGGCATAGCGCGGGGGCCACAGGAGCAGTTGCCCTGGGTGCAAAATTTCAAAAGAAAAAAAAAAAAGAAAGTAGTAATATTACATTTTAAAAAATAGAGTACACTCCGCCTCAAACAGAAAACCTCCACAATTTGGAATATTCTACACTGTTTTTTTAACATGAAGGGGCAAATAAACCGCATAACGTTTTACAGTATTTTGCTTGCTATTTACAGCCATATTGTCCTTGTGTAATCCTTATTGGTGAATTACATAATCCCTATTAATAGCATGATTTCCCATTTGAAGATTCCGACGGTATCATAAAAAACAGGAAATCACGCAATTAATAGGCATCATGTACAGTAAGTGCCTATTAAATATTATCATACCGGTACGCTGGTATGAAGGAAGGAGGAGCAAGACTATCTAGGTGTCGTTAAGGGACTCAGGGAGTGATAACGATCTATGGGTTAGTGGGCACAATACTTGCCTTTCCCCAGGCGCTACACCATTGCACATACCGGTATCTGTTACATTGATTGCCTGTTTTATACAACATTGATAATGCATAATATCTATCTATCTATATTTGTATTTATATATATATATATATATATATATATATATACACACACACACACACACTATTTGCTATTTGTAAAGAAAATGTTCTTTTCTCTCTCTGCCAGTACTCTTTGCCTCTAAGCAAATAACCAGTGTTAAAGGATGATTAAACTGGGTAATGGAATGAGTCCCAAAGTGGCATCTTATAGAGAGAAGCCTTAGGGCTTGTCTAAGTGTTTAACACTCTCTCTAGATTCCCAGAACTGTAGCTGCACTTGAATATTTATGCTTGTCTAGAATTACTGCATGGCTGCCACACTACCACCTAAACATAGCATACTTATATTTCTGATTAAAATATATTAATGTTACTTAGAATACCTGTCATGTATGTGTCAAGCACTATACATTAATAGAACATTGCAAAGCTAATAGAATATTCTGTTCTAATTTAACACATTGATTGCCAGATTGGCCAAAGCTAAGTTTTTCAAAATGTGGCTAGCCACAATAAAGTATACACATATTTGTATATGAATAGTTAGTAGATTTTTATTATAATTAATTTGAATTAATTATAAGTTGGGTAAACATGCTATGTTAAGATACCTAGCCACTCAGAATTGTAATGTGTTTATGTTATAGGAATGTGCTATCCTTTTCTCCAAGTCCTATTGCCACCTGGCGAGAGACTGGAACCACAGTTCATCCTTCTGAACTGGGGGTAATGGGTGCAGGACTGCAGATATCGCTGTCTTAATTCGAAAGGGGCGTTTCACAGTGTACTCTCTCCGGGAGCTTGTCTGTGGTCCTCAGTCAGGTTCATCTCTGTCCATGCCTCTTAAAAAGGACATCACCTGGAACTTCTCCAGACCCTGTAGGCCCATCTTGCGACAACCAGGGCAGCCATAATGAGAGGTGACATTAACTGTTCAATAGTGGAAGATGGACACAGCACCTAGAATGTAGCCAAGCTGGCTGTAACATCTAAACTATTTAGGGATATGATCATCGAGGCATCCATGAGAGAATTACATTATTATTATTATAAGTGTAAAAAAAATCTATAGATTTGAAGTGTTTCTTCTTTCATCATAAATCTTAGGCAAACCTAATGACTCTGCTGTCACCTCCTACATTTCTGTAACTACCTCAAAGCTACAAGGATACTCTAATACAAAACTACCATAAAGGTGAAAAAGTCACTCATTATTGAACATTTTTTACTCAACCATGCATTGGTTTGTTTCAACGTGAAACGTATAGAGAGATCTGTTTGATCACTCTCACCTTCTGTCCATTCGCATAGTGAGAGAAATATAATCTAAAGAGGGAATCCTAACTAATTCTCTGATACACATTTCATCTGAAAATGTACATCATTTGCTGCATCGTCGTTAACAGCCAAAGCCAAACTTTTCTCGGAGCTAGAGTTGTGTTTGTACATTACGTGGTAAGTGGCGTACACTAAAAAAACTGTTAGTGACCTAAAAAAATTGCAATTTTACTTACTGTAAATTCCTTTTTCCTTAATATGGTGGCAGTACAATAGGGATGTACTCTTCCCTCGGGACAAGCATCTAAAATAAATAATTAACATAAAAAAGTCCCTCCCCTTACCAGGTATAAGAGACCCAAACAGCCCAGGGACCTCAGTACATACCAAGAACACCTCAGTGAATCCATAAAACATTCAATATATATATATATATATATATATATATATATATATACACACATACATAAAGGGAGGGAGTGATGTACTGCCACCATATTAAGGAAAACGGAATTTACGGTAAGTAAAATTGCAGTTTTTCCTGACATATGGTGGCAGTACAATAGGGATATATCGAGATCCCACACTAAGGGCGGGAATATAGGCAATAATAGATTGTAACACCTTGTGCCCAAAAAATCGCGTAAGAGGCAGAGAATACGTCTGGCTAGTAATTCTCGACAAAAGTGTTAAAAGAAGACCAGGTAGCTGCCTTGCATATATCTTCCGGAGAGGCACACGCATTTTCGGCCCAAGAGGCAGCCATAGCTCTAGTAAAATGAGATTTCAAGAAGGCAGGCAGAGCTAAATTCGAAGAAGAATAATGCCAATTAAAAAGTATCCACCAGCCATCTAACTAAAATGGCCTTGGAGGCAACTTAGCCTAGAAATTTACCAAAGAAATTCACGAAACGAAGAACAGTCATCCTATACGAAGATGAGTGGTCCAAGAAGATTTTATAGACCTACCCACATCTAGTTGGCTCCAATCAAATTACCAATCCGGCAAAGATGGACCATAAAAGGAAGGAAGAACATAGGTTGGTTGATAACCTTGGAGGAGATGACTTTCAGAAGAAAGGAAGGCTTAGGGTACATAATCACCTTATCCGGAATACATTTTGTAAAGTCAGGAGAGGAAGAAAGGGCCTGGAGTTCCCCTATCCTATTAGCTGAAGAAATGGCCATAAAAAAAACACTGTTTTCCAGGATATATCCTTCAAAGAAGCTGCTTCCAAAGATTCGAAAGGTCGAGCACACAGAGATTTCAAGCGGGTAAACAGAAATCCTTAGGAGGTTTTATGAGTCTAACAGTTCCAAAAAAAAATTCTCCTAATGAGAGGAACAGAAGCCCAATTTTACACCAAAATGACAGAGCGGAAACTTGGACTTTGAGGGCAGCAAAATTGAAGGATAGCAACAGTAGAAGGAGAGGATCCTATGCAACAATGAGATATGCAACAGTGAAGAAATTCGGGCAAAACCTCAAGTAGATAGAAGAGGCAGAGGTTTTGGTAGAATGTAACAGTAACTGAAACCTCTCTTCATTGATGCCCCAATTATGCAGAATTAGCCTTGCAGCAGCCAAGCCGTAAACCTGAACATGTTTAATACTTCTACTGGAATTCTCTTGTCTTCCAGAAGATCTGGTGTCACCGGGAGAATCCAGTACTTTAAAGCCATCTCCTTTAAAACCGAGAACCAGCTGCATTTTTTCCAGTACCGTATTATGGCCAGCATACAAGCTTGATCTGATGTCACCTTTAGCAGAATACTTGGGACAAGGTTCACCGGGGCAAATTGTAAGCAAGGTGAAATTCTCACCAGATCTAAAGACCATCCATTACCAGCGGCTTGTCTACCTAGAAGAGGGAGGCAAACAATCCTACTTTTGCATTTGATCTTCTTGCCATAAGGTCTAAGACTGGCAGCCTGAATATCTTCACCAGACGAACAAAAATGTGTGGATTAAGAGACCACTTGTTCTGGGACCATTTTGATCTGCTTAAATTGTCCGCTACCTCGGTCTACACCTTGACTGTGAATGGCGGAAATGTAGTCTAGATGACTTTGAGCCCAGGACATAATCTTTGAGCAAAGGAAATATACATTTTTACTTTTGCACCGCCTTTTACGTTTAGGTAGGAGACCGTAGTCTGATTGTCCAACTGTATCTTTACCGCTTTTCTTACAATGAAATCCTTGAACTGTTGAAGAGCATAGATAACTGCCAACAACTCTTAGAACTTTGAAGATTCCTTAGTTTCCTATTTCAACCAAACACCTTGTTTATAAGCGATACAGGAGGTGAGCACCCCAACCAGTATTTGAAGCGTCTGTAGAAATCATGATCCAAGATTCGTGACGAAAAGACAGGCCTTCTGAAATGGATTTTCCCACTAGCCAAAAAGAGAACTTTACTTCTGTATGATCTGATATACTCAATAAAGCATTCAAGTCTTCTTCCTTCTTTGACCAATGGACAAACATTATCCACTGTAAGGGCCTTGAAACTGCTATGGCCCAATCTACTGCTGGGATTGTAGAGGTCAGATGACCGAAAACCTGCATGGCATTCTTACCGAACATACTGTCATCCGAAGAAGGTATATCATCAAAATCTTTATCGTCATTCACTTTCCTCTTGTGAGATGAACCGACCGTCTCTGACTTGATCAAAACCCTAGAAACAGGATAGACCTCGTAAGGGTAAGGTGTGAATTTTCTAGGTTGATAATCCAAGCATGTTCTTCCAGGATTCCTAGCGTATAGGACATATCTGATTCTATAGCGATTCATTTACTGTGATTGGTTGCATCCTTAACAAAACTGAGACAGGAGTGAGGACCAATGTAAATTCCTGGGTGCTAAAGCAAACCCGAATGGAAGGTCTCTGAATTGGAATTGATGGACCCTTTTCACTTTCCATATAGCAATCCTCAGGTATATTCTTGATTTCACATCCATAGGAATAAGCAGGTAGGCATCTTTTAGATCTTGCTATGAAATCTCCTTTTTGAAGGAAACGAGTGACAGACGCTATAGTCACCATTCTGACATGTTGGTAAGGAACGAGTTTGTTCAGGTTTTTTAGATCCAAGACTGGACGAAAAGACATGTCTGGTTTTTGGACTAGCAACAACCGGGAGATTACCCCTTGATAAACTTGGGAAGTTGGAATCCTTTATATCACACCTTACGTAATAGGGAGACCATGGCAGAAAAAAAGGGCCTGGTACTTTAACTTCGACCAGTAGGAGGAGACAAGGAAACTTGCCTTGAACCTCTAAATTTTATATCCGGTATCCTTTTCCTTTTAAAACCATCTGGTAAAGGAGTAGAGCATTAACTTGGAACTGCTTTTAGACAGGACTAGACTGTAATACATTTTGTAGAAACAATACAAAAGAATAAATGAATAAAAAATAGAGAGCTTTAAAGATGAGACTCTAAAGAATCATACCTTTAAAACCCCCTGACCCGTGTGGGGGGGCTGGTGACACGGGAGACCTTCACTGTTGAGCATCCATGCTGACAGGAAGATCTGCACAGCATACCTAGGCAGATCCGCTTGAAATTTGGCACCATTTCGGGGAGTTCAGACCGCACACCGGTCGGAACTCCGGTGGAACGCATAACCACCAGGGCGTGCATTCCACCACTGTGCGCATGCGTCTCCAACGGACAGTGATTAGCTGCCACTAGAGACCGCCTCCCTGCTTTGCCGGTGACCACACGCGGCATAAAAGCAGGCTTACATACCTGCTCTGTAAGACTGCAGGGTGTTTTCTTGGCCATTCAGCTCTCCACCCGGGAGGCTATCAGACCGGATCCCCCTGGCAGCAACCCATGTGCCTAACCGTCCACATTCCAGATGCCGTCCGTTCCTGTTGGAACAAGAAAGAGAACTGAGGTCCCTGGGCTGGTTGGGTCTCTTATACCTGGTAAGGGGAGGGACTTTTTATGTTAATTATTTATTTCAGATGCTTGTCCCGAGGGAAGAGTACATCTCTATTGTACTGCCACCATATGTCAGGAGAATGCAATTTTGTGGAAATGTTTTCCACTATAAAAGCATATTTTTTTCTATTTAGAATTACAATAATCAAGGATTTCCCTTAAAACCTGTGAGTTATAAAGTGAGGTTATCAGAACTATCTGTACCAGGTTTCCTATGCAACACTAAACCCTCCCCTCATAGCCTGCTTGACCACCAATAATTATGGTCATTTAATGGTAAAAATTTTTTTTTTTTTAATTCTAAGTTCCTTATTAGAAACTCATGTCTGCGAGTAGGTTTATGTCATTCCACATTTAGTGATTCCATTAAGAAGGTAAAACCGCTAGAGAGATGTTTATAGATAAAATTGGTAATTGAGCATAAAGATTTCAGAACAATGAAACAGTGAAAATAGTAAAAACAATACAACCAACTCAGATGATTACTCTGTTATACTGTACTATAGGCAACACAATTAATGTCATGATAAAAATAATATTTAATAATCATATAAATCACAATAGATTTCATTTAACCATTGCACATGAACATAACCCGTTACATAGCAGCGATTAAAGCAGTATGAAAGGAAACATTAAATTCTAGTTAAACTTGTAAAACAAAGCATAATGTATGTTAAGGATATTTTTAGACAGTATTGCTTGAATTATTGATATAGTATTGGTCGTCAAGTTAATTAATAATTGGAGTTTACTGGGAGGTGATTTTTTTTTCTTATTGTATGCTGAAGGCTAAAAGTTTAAATAAATATTTCTTCTCTGTATATATTAAGGAAAAACCTATGGCAATAGATATGCAAATGTAGCTGCAAAAATGCAGAAAAAATGTAATTTGCTAACTCAAGACAAGGTTCTGAAGCAACTAAAGAAAGTTAATATAAACAAAGCTCCAGGGCCTGACAGTATTCATCCACAAGTTCTTAAGGAACTAAGTGTGGAAATAAGTGAACCTCTGTTTTTAATCTTCCAAGATTATTTTCTTTCAGGAAGGTGGTTCCTATATTAAAAAAGGGTTTGAAATATTTGCCTGGAAATTATAGACATGTGAGCTTAACGTCTGAGGCTGGGAAAGTATTTTAAAGGTTATTAAGGGATAATATGTAAGAATTATTTGAGAAGAACATGGTTATCAGCAAAAATCAGCATGGTTTTATGAAGCACAGGTCATGTCAAACTAACTTGATTGCATTCTATGAAGAAGTAAGTAGAAGTATAGATCAGTGTCTTGCAGTGGATATGATCTATTTGGATTTTGCCAAGGCATTTGATACAGTTCCCCACAATAGATTAGTGTTCAAACTTAACCCCTTAAAGACCAAACTTCTGGAATAAAAGGGAATCATGACATGTCACACATGTCATGTGTCCTTAAGGGGTTAAAGAAATCAGTCTAGATGAAAATTCTTGTTCTTGCGTAGAACATCGGCTTAAAAATATGGTAGAGAGAGTTGTCATTAATGGTAAATTTTCAAGCTGGCAGAGGTGACTTCTTTTTAACATGTTTATAAATGATCTTGAAAAAAGCATTGAAAGTCATGTGTGGTGGCCCGCCTCGCACCCCGACTGGGTGCCTATGTCAATCGCTGCTTCCTAGTGCTTACTGAGTACCACAAGCACTGTACCAGACACCATCAGCACTGTAGTCCCCACTCCACCCACCCTGGACCCAAGACCAGGATCCAGCTTCCAGTGGGCAGACCTCTCCTACTCCAGAGAGTGTAGCAGGCTGCTCTTACAAGGGCATTGATTATAACCCAGAGGAGTATAGTGATATAGCAATCCCCAGGGTAGACAGAGACGAGGCTCTATGTTGAGGGTAAGCAGGAACACTTTTAATGGGAGCCGTAACTGGCTTTATATGCAAGTCCCCATGCAAGGGGCACTCCCCCCTGGATCTGAGAGTAAACCACAGCATAAACAATTACACAACCACATTGGCTCTCAGGTCCAGGACACTCCCATACATAATCAGATAATACCTCATCTGTACCTGGGAAATAATTGAGTCATGGACTGTACTAACTCAATTATCTCAATGCAGAAAAACACAAATTTTTATAAAACCCCCAAAATACCTTAAAACACGCAACTCAACCCCACCTTCCCCCCCCCCCCCCCAAAAGTTACATTGCCCGAAAGCCCTGATCTGGGTGATCAACATATCCAAAAATCACCCAGATCAGTTCAGGGGTTCAGGAATTTCCTGGAAGTCATTTATTTGACAGACTGTGCACATGGTCCTATGCCCAAAACAGTTCCATGAAATCAGTGCTAATGGTCGGTCTCTCTTTCTGGAGTACAAAAGTACATAAATCACATACACTTTTAAAGGGCCCATAGTCTTTTGGCAAGAGGCTGGCCAGCAGGCCCCTCCAGGAGCCTATGGCGAGGTTACTTTCACCACATCATGTTTCAGTGTTTGCAGATGACACAAAACTCTGTAAAGTAATACAATGTGAGCAAGATATTACTTTGCTGCAGAGGGATTTAGATAGACTTGAAGACTGGGCACTCAAATGACAGATTAAATTTAATGTAGAAAAATGCAAAGTTATGCACTTCGGCATCAAGAATGCACAAGCAACTTATACCCTTAATGGAAGAAAATTAGCGATAACCACACACGAGAAGGACTTGGGAATTTTTATAGACAACAAACTGTGCAACAATGTACAATGTCAATCAGCCGTGGCTAAGGCCTGTAAGGTATTGTCATGAATTTAAAAGGGGCATTCTTTTTGGGATGAGAATATCATTTTACCTCTTTATAAATTGCTGGTAAGACTACATCTTGAATATGATGTGCAATTTTGGGCACCTGTTCTAAAGAAGGATATTATAACACTAGAAAAAGTGCAGTGGCTGGCTGCAAAATTAATTAAAGGAATGGAACATTTTAGCTATGAAGAAAGGTTAACAAATTTAAACCTCTTTCGTTTAGAAAAATGTCACCTCAGAGGGGATATGATAACATTATACAAATATATTCGTGGCCAATACAAACCTTTATCTGGAAATCTATTCACAAACTGGACTATACATAGGACACGAGGTCATGCGTTTAGACTGGAAGAAATAAGATTTAGTCTAAGGCAAAGGAAGGTTTTTTTTTTTACCATAAGAACAATAAGGATATGGAATTCTCTGCCTGAAGAAGTGGTTTTATCAGAATCCATTTTTTTGCCTTCTTTTGGATCAACAGCAAAAAAACAAATGTGAGAAAGGCTGAACTTGATGGACACATGTCTCTTTTCAGCCTATGTAACTATGAAGCCCACAGACACGAGCATATATTTCTATTTTATTTTCTCTTCCAGTGCTCTTCACTTCACTTAAAAGGTTAATTTGACTGCTATTACTTGCCTTGTGAGACCTTACACCTCATCTCACTCGGTGTAGCATTTACATTAAAAATAAGTTTTGTTTTTGTTTTTTTCATCATGTGAATCATCATCACTATCATAGTGTATTCATTTAGTCTTAATATAAATTATACTGATTCCGAAATTTTATTTTGCTGATTTAATCTGTGCCCTCATAAACATGTTTAATGAAAATTTAGCTAAATATACATATTCACAAAATACATAAGTAGCAATTGAAATGCCACAGAATTTAAAGGGTCACTAAAGGCACCCAGACCACTTCATCTCATTGCAATGTCCCTGTCAGCCTTAGCCTTGCAATGTAAAACATTGAGGTTTTAGAGAAACTGCTAAGACTGCCTCATGGGGCTAAAAGACAACCACTAGAGGCGCTTCTTGCAGTTTCATGTTGAAATGATGCTGGATGTCCTCATGCAAAGGACATCCCGCATGGAGGAAAACCCCACAGAAAATCACAGGAAAGCAGGGACTCTTCACTGTTTGCATTCTTGAATTCCTAACACTAAAGTGTTCCTTTAAACCAGGGGTTCCCAATTAATTTTTCACGTGGAACCCTTTGACAAAGTGTATAAAGATTGTGGACCCCCTCCCTCTTTCCTCTCCCCTCACCCCAAAAAACCGCCCCAAATTTTGCCCTGTTGCATAAACCTTTCAATTAGCAGTGCTGTCACTTCCTCCCAGCATCCCATACAACAGGGGTCCGGTCGCGGTCTTAGACGGCCTCGGTGCCAGACCGGACTCCTGTTTAGTGAAACCATGCGGATGGCCCTAAATGCACAACCCAACGGGCAAATCGCCGCAGAACCCCAATTTTGTTCGGGTTCCACAGATCACCAATTGGAAAACGCCGCTTTAAACAATATCCACAAATTGTTGTATATATTGAAGTATACGCATTGCTCACTTTTTCTTTAAACCATGACCAGGTGATAAATTTCACATAAACTCCACTTAACATGCAATTCTGTACAAACCAAGGTAGATGAGGATTTTTTTTTGTATTTACATTGTATTTCAAATCATTTTCTGTTAAATAAAGATAATTTACTGCAAGTCAGTAAAGGTTGCTTTTAACATCAAGATACCATCACACAGAAAATGACAGGGTAGGTCTGGTTACATCGAAGTAAAATACACAGTGGGAATCTTAGTGTAACTAAAATGCATTCTAGTCATTTAAACACTGTAATTCCACAAACCGCGGAATATATAAAAGACTTTGTGCAAGTGTGGTTTGACTAATACTGTTCTCTAATGGTTTCATTTTTTTGACTTTGGAACTACATTATATTTGTGCAGCTGTCAGTCTGTCAAACAAAGTGTTTATTGTCTGTTGCAAATCATATCATATTCTCTTCTGCTTTTCATTTATGTGACTAGTATGATAAACGATGAAATCAGATAAGCTACAAGAGATATGACAGAAAGAAAATGTTTTCTAAGTCAGATGTCAATACAACAGAGATACTTCAATATACAGTTTCTTGGGATGTGTATGCATTATCATGCAATAAACATGTGCTTGCTTTATTCCCTTTTAAACGAATATTCGAAGAATAGTGGAACAATGTAAAACATTACTGACATTACAGGTCATTAAAGGACCACTATAGTGCCAGGAAAACATACTCGTTTTCCTGGCACTATAGTGCCCTAAAGGTGCCCTCACCCACAGGGTCACCCTCCCGCTGGGCTCTGGGGGGAGGAAGGGGTTAACTTTTTTCCAGCGCCAGGCTCCCTCGGAGCTGGGGAGTCTCCTCCTCCTTTCCCGTCATAGGCTGAATGCGCATGCACTCTCCTCCTCCTTTCCCGTCATCGGCTGAATGCTTTCCTATGGACGCTGGCGTCTTCTCACTGTGAAAATCACAGTGAGAAGTGCGGAAGCGCCTCTAGCGGCTGTCAATGAGACAGCCACTAGAGGCTGGATTAACCCTAAAGTAAACATAGCAGTTTCTCTAAAACTGCTATGTTTACAGCAGAAAGGGTTAATTCTAGAGGGACCTGGCACCCAGACCACTTCATTAAGCTGAAGTTGTCTGGGTGCCTATAGTGGTCCTTTAAGTCTTCATGAGGCTACAAGGCAATATTGTTTTACATATTAGAGGGGTGCTAGAACAAAACAGGCAGATTCTTACTTTTGGACTTTTGAAACAATGGAACATGTAATATTTGCTACTTGAAAAGGTTTAAATTGTGGGGTTACAGTTCAAAGGTGTCAATATGAATGGAGGGCAGTGTGCTTCCTTCATACTAGCATTTAATAGTAAGAGTGGACAAATAATAAAAAAAAATAAAGATCATTTCTTCTTTAATCTTGTTTCTTTGCTCTACAAAATAGCATAACCACCCTCATATATCATAACACAACTGTAATACAATAAAAACCTACGTAAATCCTAAAAGGCAGAAAAAATAAGAACAAACTGCACACACAAAAAAATCTTCACCGTCCAGTCCAACTGTCTAAAGGGCTCTATGTAGACAGGACAATCAAAGTTTGTATGTGCATGGCTTTGCAATGCCAGTCATTTTAGAATCAATGTCTAGTGAAACAACATGATTATGTTTAAAAGAACAGTCATGTTAGAAAATGAATAACATTAGAAATATAAAATGCCAAGTGAAATTTAGTGGATTCTAGAAATACCAGTTCTCTTAATATACTTTGAAAAGTTTCAAAAACTGGCTCTGGTAACACATGATTTGGATTAACTAATCCAAAAAAGAGGTTTGGGTACACCAAGACTCAAAAGTAGGCAAATGTATTTGGACAAAGTAAGTAGAGCAACGTTTCGACAAATGCATCCGAGTCGATTAGTGGGTCAAAATATTGGTCTGCTCCCTTTGCCAAATAAATATGCATACTTTTTTGTGATTACTAAGTCGGCTTTCCACATCTCATTTGGCTCTTTTGGAGGAGTGCAGTTCCTGCTCTTTGATTAACAAGTGATTTGGATTAACAGCAATAATAGAGATGTTTGAAAGGTTGAGTTTAATGGACCTGATTCTTCTTTTGTCCTGCACAATTATATAACTATTTTTATAATAATCAGCTTCTATTCTAAAAAATATTGTGCCTTTATAAGACAGAAATATAACATGAATGATAGACAAATTATATAATGTGACCATGTCGTCTATCCTGGCAGAAGCTTATCCATTTAGTAAATTGCCTTGATTTCAAGTCTATGATTTGATTGAGACTTCAAGTAACATGCTCCACTACATTAAGATATTCCACACAATATGGAAGAAACGCTTAGATGATATTGAGGATACTCATCTGCTTAAGTCGTTGTCAGTGTTCATACTTTGACCTCTGCTTGTAATAATATTTTAATAGTGATGTGCTTATTATTACCTACTTAGAGTTATGAGGGAAAAAAATCATAAGAATGTTGTGATACTTTAGTTGTCTTTTAAGTGTTTATGTTTAACAATAGTTTTGAAAGTTCTGTCTGTCTATATATATATATATATATATATATATATGCTCATATATATTGAAATATTAATCACGAGGTTTTAAACTTTAGCGTATTTTAATATTTTAACATTGTTAAATATTCATTTTACACTAGCTGTCAAAATTATTTTCCTAGCATTTAGGATTTAAAACAGTTTACGTCTTCCAGTGTATTGCTGCATTATTATAAGTAATGATGCTGAGCCTGAATAGCAGTGTTGGCTATTGGCAGTGCCCTGGGCAAAGAGATATATGCCACACATATTGCATTAATAAAATTGCATAGTTACTTTTTAAATTTCTCACCAGTTGCACTCACATGAACCCTGCAGCATATCACATAGCAAATATAGGGCTTCTAAATAGTTTTACTGGGGAAAAGAGTAACAAAATAGAGCCAATTAAGTGCTGGATTTTAAAGAATGATGATCATACAGTCACAAAGAGAGAAGACTTTATCAAACTCATCCAGGATTTAATGAGGCATTGCACAATCTATACCCAAGCCTGTCTTCAGTATCACCATTAGCTATCAGTAACATTGATTGGAAGATAAGTATATAGGATAAAGACATTGTCCCTAGCTAAGTTTACAAATGCTTATGTACTTCAATCAATCTGTTGAGAATCTTTCGTTTTAAGCACCTCTGTGTGTTTGTGTTTGAATTCTCTGAGGCTACATTGTGAAAAACATTAATTCCAAATACAATGTCCTTTTTTTAAAAAAAACTGATTGATGATAGAATGTTTTTAAAGGAACGCTATAGCGGCATACTCCCAAGTTTTGCACCTCTTCCCGTCACAGGTGCCTCATTCTAGGCCCCCTTTTAACCTTGCACTGCAGAGAGTCCCAGGAAGAAGGATTTCCCAAGAAAGTGGATTAATCTCATAAGCACCATCATTATATAGCTAGTATATGACTGACCAAAAATGGGGTACATTGGTGTTATTGTGGGCATATGAAATGATCATATATTGTAGCTAAACCTCCATTATTTTTGCCTAGGTAAGGTATTTTAAAAAAAATAAAAATAAATAAATATTACATTCTTTGAACTTTGAACTGTTTAGTGAATTTAGTGAGTGTGCTGTATCTTGTATTTTGTATGCCTGTAACTGTGTGTGACTGAATGTCTGCCTGTGACTCTGTGTGTGTATGTGCCGGGGACTGTGTACATGTGGCTGTATGTTACAGTTTATGTGTATAACTGTGTGCATGTGAATGTGCTTTAGACTTTGTGCAACTGTGCGCATGTGACTGTGACAGTGTATGTGTTTGACTGTGCATCTATGTTTATATGACTATGTGCCTATATATATATATGCCTATGTGCCTGTATGCTTGACTGTATTTGACTGTGTGTATGTGACTATGTATGACTGTATATGACATTCTGAATGTGCATCTGTGTGAATGTATGTGACATAGTGTACTTGTGTGACTGTGTGCAACTGTTTGTATGTTTGTGGTTATGTTTCTAGGTATTTATACTGTGTGTTTAATTTTGTGATTATGTATGTTATGGTGGTATGTGATTATGTGGTAGTAACTGTGTATGGGTTTTGTGTGTATGTAAATGTAGGTGTATCCATGTTTGTATGTAGCTGTATGTATGATTACATGTCTGTATGTATACATGTACGTGAGGGAACAAAAAAGGCAAGAGGGTTCAGAAACAGACAAGAGGCAAGGGGGGAGGTCAAGAGATACACAACAAGTAACATGAGCTAAGGGTTCACTTTTTTGAAAGTTGGATTTGGAGAACCAAAGAAGAAGGATCATGAAATACAAACACAGAGGTGTTGTGCAGAAACACAGAATTTTAAAACTTTGGGAGTGGATGGTGCCAGCTTACATATTCCCCATGGGTACCAAATGACCTAAGTATGCGTCTGGCTAGGGCTGCATGAACAAAGTGATGTAACTCCTAAATTGCAAGGAATTAAGTAGTGAGACTTCATGGGCATGATCTACACACATAAAACACTTCATTAAGCCACAGTTGTAATGGTGTTCAGAGCCGCCATCAGGGGGTGACAACCATGACGGTTGTCAGGGGACCAGCAGCCCGGGGGGGCCCGGCCGCCCAGCCCCACGTGTAGCGGTGGAACTGCAGCCGGTGCAGTTATACCGGAGTCCGCACGCTAATGGGGCCTATCGGGTCCATGCACTTAGAGCCACCCGATGGGCCCTATATCTTAAGGGACCCGGTCAGCGCTGTGGTTGTATTATAGCGCGACCGGGCCCCTTTAAAAAAAAAAAAAAAACGCAGCCGCAGCAAGTGGTCACTTCCTCCCAGCTCACTCTGCGCGGGAGGAGCGCCAGTGAAGAGGGAGAGCCGCTCCAGTGAAGAGGGAGAGCCACTCCAACTCCTATCAGCCCCAGCCACCCGCCTGCAAAGAAAACGTAAGAAACAGGAGGGTGGCTGAAAAATGAGCTGTGTTTGTGTGTATGTATGTCTGTATGTTTGCATGTATGTCTGTATGTATGTCATTATAAATGTATGCATGTATGCCAGTATCAATTAATGTCTGTATGTCATTATGAACATATGTCTGTGTGTATGGATGTCAGTATGTATGTATGTCTGTCAGTATGTCTGTATGTCATTATGAATGTATGCATGTATGTCTGTATGTCATTATGTATGTCAGTATGAATGTATGTCTGCATGTCATTATGAACGTATGTCTGTGTGTATGTGTGTATGGATGTCAGTATGTATATATGTATGTATGTCTGTCAGTATGTCTGTATATATGCATGTATGTCAGTATGAATGTATGTCTGTATGGCATTATGAATGTATGTATGTGTGTATGGATGTCAGTGTCTGTATGCATGTATGTCTGTATGAATGCATGTATGTCTGTCTGTCAGTATGTCTGTATGTCATTATGAATGTATGTATGTATGTATGTCTATATGTATGTATGCCAGTATTAATGTGTGTCTGTATGTCAGTATGTCTGCATGTCATTATGAACGTATGGATGTCGGTATGCATGTATATCAGTATATCTGTATATATGAATGTATGTATGTATGTCTGTATGCCATTATGAATGTATGTCTGTGTATGTATGTATGGATGTCAGTGTATGTATGCATGTATGTCTGTCAGTATGTCTGTCAGTATGTCTGTATGTATATATGCCAGTATGAATGTATGTATGTCTGTATCTCATTATGAATGTATGTCTGTGTGTATGTATGTGTGTATGTATGTCGGTGTCTGTATGTATGTCAGTGTGTATGTATGTATGTGTCTGTATGTCCTCATGCATGTGTGTCTGTATGTATGTTAGTATGTGTCTGTCTGTCACTATGTATGCCAGTGTATATGTGTGTATGTCTCAGTATGTGTGTGTCAGTATGTATGCCTATATGCGTGTATGTCTGTTTCAGTATGTGTGTCTGTTAGTATGTATCTGTGTTTGTGTGTATCTGCGTCCTTTTGTATCAGTGTGTGTGTTTGTATTCCTGTGGGCGGATTTGGAGGCGGGCCTTGTGGGCGGGATTTGAGACGGGCCCCAGACCCTGAGCTGAGTTAGGGGCCCCAAAATTTCTGGTGGCGGCCCTGATGGTGTTTATAGGGTCCATTTAACTTTAGAAAAAATCAACAAACAAAATACTAAAAAGTTAATATGCCATATGTTGTTTGTTTACGTTGTTATATTCTGCTATAGACACCTTTCAATGGTATTCTGATTTATAAACCACATAAGGCAGAAATAAGAAAAAAATGAAACAATATACAAGTCTTATGAATTAGATCCAATTAAATACACAACCTTTTCTGATGAAGTTCTGGATGCAATCTCAAATTCCTTATATGTAATTCCATAATTGTGCTACATGCTACCAGAGGAGATATAATGTCTTATGAGTCCCAAGTAGACACTACTCACAACATCTATAGAATGTACCTTGAAAGGAAACTTAAAAAACCCAGAGAGATTAATAGTCATATTAAAAATGAAAAATTTATATAAACTAATGGTTTAGCAGAAGCTGTTTTATTTTTATTTTTTTATATTTTATGTAATTCTGTGATTAGGTATTTGTAATAAATTATGTTTTCCATCCACACAAGTAGAGATGCAGTTAGTACAAATTAATAAAACATAAGCAAAAAGTCACTTATAGAAACACTAAAAAGCTAATTAGGACTTTTTTATCTGCACTTTATGCTTGAGCCTAATGGCTATTGTACTCTAGCCACAGAAAAGGAAAAATCTGGGCAATTGATTTACTTCATATAAACCCTTCCATTCCCAGACTGCATCTGTATAGTGTTTACCCACCGTTATCTCCCGTGCACCCTACCTGCTTCTATCTGTGAGAGTTCAGTATTTCATGACAACGTTTCGACAGTTCTATGAATGTTAACTGTGCAGTGTGCAAAGAACAGTCGCTTACCAAATGAGTAATTTTAACACACTGTGCTTGCAAGCTGTTGCCGGCACTTGAGTTCCCAGAGAGCCAAATATATTTTCATTCGGCATTACAAGTAATCTTGCACATAAGGAAGTAGTCACTGATCAGCAGTTTTGCGAGTATAGGATAAAAAAGTTATCACCCTAGATACTGACACTAAGCCCTAAATAGGACTATGAGGACTAACCCACTGGGTTTTAATTTTTTGTTGTTGTTGGCAGTCATGATGTTTGTCAATGTGTTTGTATCAACAATTCTCCCAGGATGCCTTGCTGAATTTGCAAATGAGCATAGATAGGCAACAAGTTTCAGACTTCCCTATGCATTTCTGCAGACAACGTTATGACATCAGATGTGATCCAAACTGTATATGTGAATAAAAAGGTAGTCTTACTTTTATTTTTAAGAAAGAAGGCAAGAAAGCAAGCACAGGAAAACAAAATAGATCCTACTAGCCTGATGTTTGTGTTTAAAATAACACGTTTAGGTTTACTGCTGGGAGTTTACACCCTGTGTGTCATCAACACAGGGTAAATGTCATTCACTGGGTTCTTTCAATTAATTCAACTGATAGACCTATTTCCAAGCACAGTGTATGAACATGTGTTGAGGACTCTAAGGCATCATCTGACTCTTAGTCAATACATCAGATAAATACACATTTTTCTGCACCATTTTTCATTAAAAGTTTGTATAAGCTAACATGTTCAAATACATTATTATTATTTTTTTATTTTATTTATATAGTGCCAGCAAATTCCGTAGCACTGGACAATTGGTAGACTAACAGACATGTAATTGTAACCAGACAAATGGACACACAGGAACAGATAGGTTGAGGGCTCTGCTCAATGAGCTTACATGCTAGAAGGAGTTGGGTATAGTGACACAAAGGGTATAAGTAGGGGTAATGAAATAAGTTGCTAGAGGAGTTATGGGGGGGTGAGGGTCGGGGGGGGGGGAGGGGGAATGAAAACCTGCTAACAGTTTAAATGATATGCTTTCCTGAAGAAGTGTGTTTTTTACATGAAAAAAAATCTTCAAAAAAAAAAAAAAAAAGAATTGAAAATGTTTATTACACAAGACGAATGGCTAGCGGCTCTGTTCGATAAATTATATTTTACCAGCACACTTGGCAAGCTGATTAAGAAAATTTACAGTAAGTACTATATGTTTAAATCATAAACCATAGAGAAAAATGCTTTCCTTTTAAGTTAACGTGTCATGCATCTTGAAATAATGATACTCTACATACTTCACAATCAGTATCAATTTCATATCAAGTGCTCTAAGACACCCTTGGGTTAACAATACCATTCAGTGAATTTCTTTAAGAGGCCTTAGCATAATTGAGTCAATCACTCGCTTACTGTGATCATCCAGTCTGTGGTCAGAACAGGGTAACAATAATAGAATATATCCTTTTAAGTGATAGCTCTTAATCCTATTTCATTCAATCATCAAACCTGCTTGCTCCTAATAATGTAAACGTATTGCCTTCCTTGCTTTACCGAGCTCTGGTTTTTAACGTACAATAGCTCAACATAGTAGGTAAATTCCACAAAATACATTTGTTTCTGCTTATTAAACACAAAAATACTGCAAGGAACATAAATATATGAAAACATCCTTGGACCGGGTTTTATATACAGCTAAACATCACACTAACTGAAATATATCAAGCAAGCTGTTTGTTTCTGCTTTGTAGAATTTTAATTTTTTTTAAGTGTCCAATAGTCAGACCATTGATACTCAAATAATTAATCCATTCAACTGATTTATTAATATTACTCAAACTAAATATTTTGACACTTACCCGGTACTCCTGGAGGTGTTTTTAAATATTTGCCGTTAAAATGCTGAATAACCACTTCACATTTTTCTGTAGACTCCATTCTAAAAATAAATAAAAAAAAGAACGATTTGTTGGTTTAAGCTAACAAATAAACATTGGTTTCGTTTTTAAGATGTCCAGTCATTGGAAATAAAAACTACAGGAGATCATGTATGCTATAATTATTCCTGTTTAAAACAGGTCTATCTTTTTACATTTCATGAACTAATTATAAAGAAAAGCTTTGTTGGGATTCATGATAAATATATCTTGTTTTTACCATTTAATTACCAAAAGATGGAGCACATGCTGCAATGGAGGCTTTATCTTTTTTGCTCTTAAAAGTTAAAAAAGTTAAATTTTGAAGCTAATCACCAATAATGGTGTTGGTTTTCAATATGATAAAGAATGGCTCATTTAAAGGGAAAGATTAGTGCAAGATCAACGGAATGGAGGAAGCTTCATGGGCATAGGAACCAGGCGGGATGGGGGGGACACATCCCCCCCAGCAAATCATGCGGGGGGACAGGTTATGGGGAAATCCCCCCCAAGCTCCGCCGGCCCCCCTCATGCTGCAGCCGCCCGAGCGCTCTGCAGAGAGCCTCAGGCGGTTGCAGCTTTGCCCGGGCTGGTGCGTCCATGAGGGCGCACCGCCCGGGTGCAGCATGAGGAGAGGGGCTGACAGGAGGGAAGTGCTCAGCGCTCCCTCCTGTCACTCCCTCACTGTAGCGTGGCCGAGCCCTGCATGGTCTGCGGGTACAGCTAGCATCTGTCTCCTGTACCCGGCGGACTAACAGGAAGTGCACACTGAGTGTGCACTTCCTTTTAGTCCGGCCAGGTACAGGAAACAAAATCTCCCTGTACCCGCGGATCATACAGGGCTCGGCCACGCTACAACAGAGGTAGGGGAGGGAGGAGGAAGGGAGGGAGGGGGAGAAACAAGAGAGTGACAAGGGAGGGAGGGGGAGAAAAAAGAGAGTGGGGAGGGAGGGAGGGGAGAAAGAGTGACAAGGGAGGGAGGGGGAGAAAGAGAGTGACAAGGAAGGGAGGGAGGGGGAGAAAGAGAGTGACAAGGGAGGGGGGGGAAGAGAGTGACAAGGGAGGGGGGAAAGAGAGTGACAAGGGAGGGGGGGAAAGAGAGTGACAAGGGAGGGGAGAAAGAGAGTGACAAGGGAGGGAGGGGGAGAAAGAGAGTGACAAGGGAGGGAGGGAGTGGGAGAAAGAGAGTGACAAGGGAGCGAAGGAGGGGGAGAAAGAGAGTGACAAGGGAGGGAAGGAGGGGGAGAAAGAGAGTGACAAGGGAGGGAGGGAGGAGGAGAAAGAGTGACAAGGGAGGGAGGAGGAGAAAGAGTGACAAGGGAGGGAGGGGGAGAAAGAGAGTGACAAGGGGGGGTGGAGGGGGAGAAAGAAAGTGACAAGGGAGGGAGGGAGGGGGAGAAAGAGTGACAAGGGAGGGGGAGAAAGAGTGACAAGGGAGGGGGAGAAAGAGTGACAAGGGAGGGGGAGAAAGAGTGACAAGGGAGGGGGAGAAAGAGTGACAAGGGAGGGAGGGGAGAAAGAGTGACAAGGGAGGGAGGGGAGAAAGAAAGTGACAAGGGAGGGAGGGGAGAAAGAAAGTGACAAGGGAGGGAGGGAGGGAGGGAGGGGGAGAAAGAAAGTGACAAGGGGGGGAGAGGGAGAAAGAGAGTGACAAGGGAGGGAGAAAGAGAGTGACAAGGGAGGGAGGGGGAGAAAGAGAGTGACAAGGGAGGGAGGGAGTGGGAGAAAGAGAGTGACAAGGGAGCGAAGGAGGGGGAGAAAGAGAGTGACAAGGGAGGGAAGGAGGGGGAGAAAGAGAGTGACAAGGGAGGGAGGGAGGGGGAGAAAGAGAGTGACAAGGGAGGGAGGGAGGAGGAGAAAGAGTGACAAAGGAGGGAGGGGGAGAAAGAGAGTGACAAGGGGGGGTGGAGGGGGAGAAAGAAAGTGACAAGGGAGGGAGGGAGGGGGAGAAAGAGTGACAAGGGAGGGGGAGAAAGAGTGACAAGGGAGGGGGAGAAAGAGTGACAAGGGAGGGGGAGAAAGAGTGACAAGGGAGGGGGAGAAAGAGTGACAAGGGAGGGGGAGAAAGAGTGACAAGGGAGGGGGAGAAAGAGTGACAAGGGAGGGAGGGGAGAAAGAGTGACAAGGGAGGGAGGGGAGAAAGAAAGTGACAAGGGAGGGAGGGAGGGGAGAAAGAAAGTGACAAGGGAGGGAGGGAGGGAGGGAGGGGGAGAAAGAAAGTGACAAGGGAGGGAGAGGGAGAAAGAGAGTGACAAGGGAGGGAGAAAGAGAGTGACAAGGGAGGGAGGGGGAGAAAGAGAGTGACAAGGGGGGGACGGAAGGGGAGAAAGAAAGTGACAAGGGAGGGAGGGAGGGAGGGGGAGAGAGTGACAAGGGAGGGGGAGAAAGAGTGACAAGGGAGGGGGAGAAAGAGTGACAAGGGAGGGGGAGAAAGAGTGACAAGGGAGGGGGAGAAAGAGTGACAAGGGAGGGAGGGGGAGAAAGAGTGACAAGGGAGGGAGGGGAGAAAGAAAGTGACAAGGGAGGAAGGGAGGGGGAGAAAGAAAGTGACAAGGGAGGGAGGGGGAGAAAGAGAGTGACAAGGGAGGGAGGAACGTTGAGAAAGAGTGACAAGGGAGGGAGGGGGAGAAAGAGAGTGACAAGGGAGGGAGAAAGAAAGTGACAAGGGAGGGAGGGGGAGAAAGAGAGTGACAAGGGAGGGAGGGAGGGGGAGAAAGAGTGACAAGGGAGGGGGAGAAAGAGAGAGTGACAAGGGAGGGGGAGAAAGAGAGAGTGACAAGGGAGGGGGAGAAAGAGAGAGTGACAAGGGAGGGGGAGAAAGAGAAAGAGTGACAAGGGAGGGAGGGGGAGAAAGAGTGACAAGGGAGGGAGGGGGAGGAAGAAAGTGACAAGGGAGGGAGGGGAGAAAGAAAGTGACAAGGGAGGGAGGGGGAGAAAGAGAGTGACAAGGGAGGGAGGGGAGAAAGAGAGTGACAAGGGAGGGAGGGGAGAAAGAAAGTGACAAGGGAGGGAGGGAGGGGAGAAAGAAAGTGACAAGGGAGGGAGGGAGGGAGGGAGGGGGAGAAAGAAAGTGACAAGGGGGGGAGAGGGAGAAAGAGAGTGACAAGGGAGGGAGAAAGAGAGTGACAAGGGAGGGAGGGGGAGAAAGAGAGTGACAAGGGAGGGAGGGAGTGGGAGAAAGAGAGTGACAAGGGAGCGAAGGAGGGGGAGAAAGAGAGTGACAAGGGAGGGAAGGAGGGGGAGAAAGAGAATGACAAGGGAGGGAGGGAGGAGGAGAAAGAGTGACAAGGGAGGGAGGAGGAGAAAGAGTGACAAGGGAGGGAGGGGGAGAAAGAGAGTGACAAGGGGGGGTGGAGGGGGAGAAAGAAAGTGACAAGGGAGGGAGGGAGGGGGAGAAAGAGTGACAAGGGAGGGGGAGAAAGAGTGACAAGGGAGGGGGAGAAAGAGTGACAAGGGAAGGGGAGAAAGAGTGACAAGGGAGGGGGAGAAAGAGTGACAAGGGAGGGGGAGAAAGAGTGACAAGGGAGGGAGGGGAGAAAGAGTGACAAGGGAGGGAGGGGAGAAAGAGTGACAAGGGAGGGAGGGGAGAAAGAAAGTGACAAGGGAGGGAGGGAGGGGAGAAAGAAAGTGACAAGGGAGGGAGGGAGGGAGGGGGAGAAAGAAAGTGACAAGGGGGGGAGAGGGAGAAAGAGAGTGACAAGGGAGGGAGAAAGAGAGTGACAAGGGAGGGAGGGGGAGAAAGAGAGTGACAAGGGGGGACGGAAGGGGAGAAAGAAAGTGACAAGGGAGGGAGGGAGGGAGGGGGAGAGAGTGACAAGGGAGGGGGAGAAAGAGTGACAAGGGAGGGGGAGAAAGAGTGACAAGGGAGGGGGAGAAAGAGTGACAAGGGAGGGGGAGAAAGAGTGACAAGGGAGGGGGAGAAAGAGTGACAAGGGAGGGAGGGGGAGAAAGAGTGACAAGGGAGGGAGGGGAGAAAGAAAGTGACAAGGGAGGAAGGGAGGGGGAGAAAGAAAGTGACAAGGGAGGGAGGGGGAGAAAGAGAGTGACAAGGGAGGGAGGAACGTTGAGAAAGAGTGACAAGGGAGGGAGGGGGAGAAAGAGAGTGACAAGGGAGGGAGAAAGAAAGTGACAAGGGAGGGAGGGGGAGAAAGAGAGTGACAAGGGAGGGAGGGAGGGGGAGAAAGAGTGACAAGGGAGGGGGAGAAAGAGAGAGTGACAAGGGAGGGGGAGAAAGAGAGAGTGACAAGGGAGGGGGAGAAAGAGAGAGTGACAAGGGAGGGGGAGAAAGAGAAAGAGTGACAAGGGAGGGAGGGGGAGAAAGAGTGACAAGGGAGGGAGGGGGAGGAAGAAAGTGACAAGGGAGGGAGGGGAGAAAGAAAGTGACAAGGGAGGGAGGGGGAGAAAGAGAGTGACAAGGGAGGGAGGGGAGAAAGAGAGTGACAAGGGAGGGAGGGGAAGAAAGAGAGTGACAAGTTAGGGAGAGAGATTGACACACACACACACACAATCATGCAACCCTTACACACACACAGAAACACACAATGCATTCCTTACACACACTCAAAACACCCCGTACACACACTCAATGCACCCCTTACAGACGCACACACTGCATCCCGTACATACACAGAAACACACCTTGCAGCCCTTACACATACAAACACAGATTCACACAATACATTCCTTACACACATATCAGGACATCCCCTACATACTCCACCCCCTGTGAACAAACTCATGGTGGAAAATGAAGGTGGACCCTGGGACCCAGACCTTGAGCTGTGTAAAGGGCCCCCAAAAAATGGAGCTGCTCCCCGTTCTCCCAGAACATTGATTTTTGTGACCACAGTTACAAACAGCCTCCAGAGAGCCTGTTCTACACCAGACCAGTGGAGCCAGACTGGAGCTAGAGCCCATCATCATCCTCATCTGGTTGTAAGTAGGCAATCTAGCATATTATTCGTGGCACTTATCTCTAATTTACCTCACATTAAAGAAACACTATAGTCCCCAGAACCACTGCAGCTTAATGTAGTGGTTCTGGTGTCTATAGCCTGTCCCTGCAGGCCTTTTAATGTAAACACGGTGGCACTCCAGCACTGGCGTTATTAACATGGCAGAAAAATAATTGGAAAGGGTTAGGGGGGCTACTTATAAGGATAGGGGGAGAGGGGTAGGTAGAAAAATTATTGTAAGGGTTTAGGGGGGCTACTAATATGAATGGGAGGAGGCGGGAGGTAGAAACATTATTGTAAGGGGTTAGGGGAGCACTAATATGAATGGAAGAGGTAGGGTGGGTTCTAATATGCATGGAAGGGGTTAGGGGGTACTAATATGCATGTAAGGGGTTAGGGGGTACTAATATGCATGGAAGGGGTCCGCCCCGGGTGCCACTCAGCAGGGGGGTGCCAGGTTCTGTACCTCCTGCTCTCCCGCAGCTCCGGCAGACCGGCGCTCAGTTTGTGAGTCAGAGCACAAGGAGGGGATTCCCAGCCTGTGTTCTGACTCACACACTGAGCTGCAGGGAGGCTATTTCGGAGTGTACCAGCAGGGGGCACAGAGCCAGGTTGCTCCCCCGCGGTCACTCTGTACAGATCCCCTGCACCTGCTGCCTGCCTGGGAAGGAGCTGCCTGCCTGGGAAGGAGCTGCTGCCCATGCACCCTCCTAAATGAAAAATCGTAAGTAACTTTAATACCACCCTCCCTGCCCTATACCCCACCTCCCCCTGCCATTATAACCCCCCTGCCATATACCCCACCCCTCCCTGCCCTGTACCCCCCTTATAACCCCCCTCCCTGCCCTGTACCCCCTGCCATTATAAGCCCCCTGCCATTATATCACCCCCCCTGCCCTATACCCCCCTGCCATTATATCACCACCCTCCCTGCCCTATACCCCCTGCCATTATAACCCCTCCTCCCTGTCCTGTACCCCCTGCCATTATATCACCCCCCCTGCCCTATAACCCCCTGACATTATATCACCACCCCCCTGCCCTATACCACCACCCTCCCTGCCCTGTACCCCCCTGCCTTATACCCCCTGCCATTATATCACCACCCCCCTGCCCTATACCCCCCTGCCATTATACCACCACCCTCCCTGCCCTGTACCCCCCTGCCATTATACCACCACCCTCCCTGCCCTGTACCCCCCTGCCATTATACCACCACCCTCCCTGCCCTGTACCCCCTGCCTTATACCCCCCTGCCATTATATCACCACCCCCCCTGCCCTATACCCCCTGCCATTATACCACCACCCTCCCTGCCCTATACCCCACCCCGTGCCCTATACCCCCTGCCCTATACCCCCTGCCATTATATCACCACCCTCCCTGCCCTATACCCCACCACCCCTGCCCTATACCCCCTGCCATTATACCACCACCCTCCCTGCCCTCTACCCCACCCCCACGGCCATTATACCCCCACCCTCCCTGCCATTATAATCCCCCCTGCCCTATACCCCCACCTCCCTGCCATTATAACACCCCCTGGCCTATACTCCCGCCTCACTGCCATTATAACCCCCCTGCCATTATGCTCCCACCCCTCCTGCCCTATACCCCCCGCCATTATACTCCCACCCCTTTACCCCCACACCCCCTGCCCCGTACTCCCACCTCACTGCCATTATAACCCCCCTGCCATTATACTCCCACCCCTCCTGCCCTTTACCCCACCTCACTGCCATTATAACCCCAGAGCAGCCACCAAATGGTGAAACAGACCCTGCTGATCCTGCACCCTCCTAAATGGTAAGGTACCACTATACCCCCCCACCCTATAACCCCCCTGCCATTATAACCCCACCCCCTGCCCTTTATCCCCCACCCTCCGTGCCATTATACCCTCACCCTCCCTGCCCTATTCCCCCATGCAATATCACACACGAAGTCCCAGACCCCAATCTACTCCGACCCACCCAGGCACATACAACTGTTCCCCTACTGTCACATAGACACATTACACACAGGCTCACATTCACAAATTACATATGCAGTCACACACAATGCACATACATACGCTGTCACAAACACATTTTTTTTTACACAAGGGACAAGGACAGATATATTCTGGGAGGCAGTGAGGTTAGTACGCGCCCTGCAGTGAACCGGCAGCTGGGATAAGATGGCATCGTCATCATTACTGGGAGCACAAGTGAGCTGTGCAGGAAGAGCGCCCAGCAGCAACCGTTAATCACCATGGGGAAGATCCAAGAGCAAGGTAGGGAAGCTGGGTGGACATCTTAATTACTAAATGTGTGTAAGAATGTGATTTTTGTGTGTGTATCTCTGTCGTTAAGTGTGTGTTTATTGTGTTTGGTGTCCTTAAATATGTCAATCCCACATAAGGATAACAAATACGGGAGTTATCTACTAAACAACTGAAAGATTAAAATTAAGTAAAAGGCTTTTACATTTTGATCTTTTAGCAGTTTAGTAGATAATTCCCTAAATTAATGCTCTTATGTGAGATTTCCATATTTAAATATGCCAAATTAGGGTGCTCTTTGGATCTAAATATGGCAATCTCACATAGGGATATCAAATAGGAGTTATCTGCTAAACAAAGATCGAAGTTTAGAGGTGTCAGCCAGCGCAGAACAGGAAATCTGGGTGGCTAGTATGAATTCTATGCAAATGTGTTGTCTGATTGTGTGTATATATTTGTGTATGTGTATATGTGCATACATCTCAGCATTTTGCCAACACTACACACAAGCATATCCAATGCATTCAAACAACACTACAAACAAACACACCTTTAAAACATCACCATGTTTTTGATATAACCACACCACTGCCCTATACTGCCAACACTACACACAAATGCATGCCTGCATTCAAACGCCAACACTACACACCCCTACATTCACTCACACATGTTCCATACAAAAACCCATGCTTACATTTAGATGCACAAACACTGCTCAGTGCTACATTCATTGTAAAAAAAATGTGGGTGTTTTTTTACATTTTAAGGGGGGGAGGGTGGTGCCATAAGAAGGATCCGCCCCGGGTGCCAAATGCTCTAGGTACGCCCCTGGCTCCATGCATACTAGGGCCTCCCCATAGGAGAACATTGATTCAGTGTTTTCCTGTGGGGATTTTACTGACACAGAGCAGGAGGACATCCTGTGTCAGTTAGGCAACCAAAAGTCGCTTAACCACCATGAAATGCCTCTAGTGCCTGTCAAATACTGAAGCGATTTACATTGCAGAACTAAGGGGGACAGGGACACTGCACCCAGACCACTTCAATGAGCTGGCAGGCATTGTGCTTGTTCTAAGTTACAGTATGGTTATATTAATTGATAGATTAGTAAGTCACCTTAAATTTCTAAAAACAGCCTGTGGCCACACCCCAACTCACACACCTTAAATTAATGTGTCTATCTTTGTCCATTTAAAATGTCGAAAGGTATGACATCTTTCAACCTATCAACATTTTAGAAGTGTGGCACATAAATTAGTCAGCATTGCTGTCAGTGACCCACTGAAGATCTCCCACAACATACAGGGTGGCCCATAAGTCCCTACCCATCCAGCACACAGATACACTGGATACATAAAATATATAGATAGGTAGGGACTTATGGGCCACCCTGTACATAACAAGGTGCCTTAGGTTGCATTGCAAATATCTTGCTATGCATGACCTATTTAGAAATATCTCAAAGTATACACATACGCAGTTCACATACTATTGCATTCGAAAATATGATCTTACTGTAGTATAACATATATTTTTACACAGATAAACTGCAAAGCATTATGTCATAAACTGAGGATTATAGAAGCATGATAATTTATCAAAAATCTAGAATACTTTAAAATAAATACCATGTTTTCTGGTAATGTAAACAGGAAATTTAGATGGAACAATATATACAAGTGTTCTATTACATACATGGTTACAGTAGTGACCTGACAGAAAAAAATCCTGTTTTTAATGTCTGCTTCAGGTCAACCGCTATAGACTCCGTTCTTTCATGTGGTATGGTAAATTGCTGGTTCATTGAACGGTATTCCTGTCTTCACAAAGCATGCACGTATGCAAGAACAGACACAAACACCTTGTTGCAGCTTATATTTTGCCTAGATTTCTCATAGAGTTTGCTAAACATCCTAAGTTCAGAATTTTATTTTGTTTAAACATAACTTAACTAAACCATTAATGAATGAATAGCAGATGTATGTTTGGTGATTTGTGGTGAGTTAATGGTTTAGTTGAAAGTATTAAGGTTGGAAACCTTTCTTGGTGGAGCTTTGCTTGTTTCTTGCATTAAAAGAATACAGGATATTTTTTTCAACTGGCCTAAATTGTGCAACATGATTGTCAACTGATAACAACTCATAATTAAGTGAATAAACCCTTTTGACATAAAGGCTGGAATTTATGCAATTTGTCACATCCATCCACCTACATCCATTTCATTTGAGTAATGTAGCTTAACCCCTTCAATACCAAGCATTTTTTTGTTTGAAATATATTAGTGTAACATTTATTTGAAATATGGGGTACATCGCTAGCGTATACACTGATCAGCCACAACAAAACCACCTGCCTCATATCATGTAGGGCAACCTAGTACTGCTTAAACAGCTCTGGTGCTCTGAGGCATGGACTTCCCAAGACATCTGAATGTGTATTGAGATTTCTGGCACTAGGACATTAACAGCAGATCCTTTAAGTTCTTCAAGTTGAGAGGTGAGGTCTCCATGGATTGGATTTGTTGTTGCAGCACATCCTACAGATGCGCAATTGGATTGAGATCTGAGGAATTTAGAGGCCAAGGCAACACCTTGAACTCTTTGTCATGTTCCTCAAACCATTACTGAACACTTTTTGCAGTGTGGCAGGGTGACTGCTGTCAGCGGCAACAATATCTACTGGGTGATATATGTCAAAGTAACATCCACAAGAATGCCAGGACCCATGGTTTCCCAGCAGAACATTGCTCAGAGCATAACACTACCTCAACTGACCTGCCTTTTTCCCATAGTGCATCCTGCTGCTATCTCTTCCTCAGGTAAATGACACACATGCACCCGACCATCCATCTGATCTAAATCTAAATGTGATTCATTAGACCAGGCAACCTTCTTCCATTGCTCCATTTCTCACATCCCCCATTGAAGGTGCTTTTGGCGGTGGACAAGGGTCATCACAGACACTCTGACCAGTGTCAGTGTCCACAGCCCCATACACAGCAAACTGCAATGCACTGTGTTCTGACACCTTTGTATTATGTAAAAGTAAATGTATACAAGGAGCACTTTTTAAACTCCAATTTCTGGTAACCTTGCCACTAATCAAAATCTCTGCTCCAATGATCCAAAGTACTTCCAGAAATAAAAAGTAATACTCCAGCACTTGGTTATGTCAGTGTCAGGATTACAAGTTGATCCAGCACGAAGTACTGTGTCACATCTAGGACTAAGGATAACGTATAACCGTACCTTAGAATGGCCGGACTTAACTACTCCAAGAATAGTCAAAAATACTTGCCGAGGTCAGGGACACAGAATCAGACACAAAGATGAGGGAAAGCCAAAAGTCACGGATACCAGATATCAGGGAAGTCAAAACAAAGCCAAAGTCAAATACAAGAAAATCAAGATCAGGAACGCACTCTCGGATAACCATGACAGGGCACTGAGCAAGAGGAGAACTGGGCCTAAATACCCCTCCTGTGGATCTGATTGGCTGTAACCGGCCTCTGACCCCAAAGGCAGTTACCAGGTTCCTATTTGCATAATTGCTGCTCAGCACAAACCCTCCTGAGGATTTGATTGCTGCTCGGCACAACTTTTCCTGTCAGAACAGTAATGTTGCTCGGCACAACGTTTCCTGTCAGGACAGTAATGTTGCTTGGCACAACTTTTCCTGTCAGGACAGTAAATGCCATTAACCACATTTTTATGTGCGGATGAATACGTGACAGTCAGGTACAATGTAGGTTTATTCAACCATCCAATAGGCAGGCAATGTTTGGATACATGATAAAGACACACACGAAACATTGCCTGCCTATATGGATGTACATTACACTACCAAGTGCTGGAGTATAATTTAAAATTTTTAGATGTACCTTTCTATCATGGCCAGCAATAGGTTTATCAGTCATTTAAGTTACAGTACCTTTTCTGTGAGACCCCAAGACCTTGACGCCAGTTTGACCTTCCTTGTACCACTTTTGGTAGGTACTAAAAGTCACTCAGATCTTTTCCCTCGCCCATTCAAGAACTGACTGTTCACTTGCTTCCTCATAAATTCCATCCCTTAACAGGTGCCATTGTCACAATAGAATCAATGTTATTTACCTTACCTATCAGTGGTTTTAATGCTCTGGCTGATACGTGTACACATATGTTAAAACTAATATTTTGTGTATTTATTGTGTTCAGGCAAACATAAAAATTACAATTATGCAAATGTAAAAAAATATATATATTTTTAATTTATGTTTTTTAACCTTTATAGAAATCTTTGAGAAATAAAACATTGTATACAATATGCAGGACACATAATCCCTAATTTTGCAATAGTTCATACAGCGTCTTTATTATTTTAAAGCAAAAATACTATTTTTCTTATAAAGTAGGTGTGACAAAAAATAGATAAATAAAAATGGTCAAATACCTGGATTGTAAATATTTTAAGGGTCATGGATGGCATTACTAGTTGTAGAACTCACTTAAAAAGGTCAACATAACGTTACATGAATGTCTGGATGTGTACATAATTAACTTTTAGAATAAGTACAGTTAAATCATATTTAGTTGCAAAATAAAGGTATTGAAAACATTTTGTAGCAATCTCTGTAATGCTAATGTGGCGATGAGAGAGATGAGAAAAGCATTCACTTCTCATACACCCAACCCCAATTGGAATGATATGACCTTTGAGGTTTCCTTTATTGTTTATTGGAGGAGGAAGGCTGTAATTTTTAGGAGGTTTGCAGACATGAAATTGGTGAAATGAGCTCCAAACATTCAGAGACCATAAATAAAGGTAAGTGAGGCTATTTGAACTAAAGCAAATGGAAGCAAAAAAATGTATACATCATTTTTGTAGGGAAGGAGTTAATACAGCTGTTGTTGGCACCAGCAAAGGGACAACATAACATTGGATCACAGCATTGGATAGACCATCAAGAGAAAAAGACATTAGGTATTAGGTAAGTCTGTCTATTATTATTTTTTTTTACTACATGCATACTTTTTAATGCTTTATCTCCATCATGTGTTAAAAACAGTGATAAAACCCACTGAAGAGTGCCCTAACACATAAAATAAATTAAGCCATATATATATATATATATATATTTAAGTAGATTTTGCACAGAGGTCTTAAATAGTCATATAAATCTTAATATATTCTTGGTTGATTGCAAAATCACAGTTTTTATTGCAGATGCCCCTCATTACCAGCCCCTAGCAATATTAACAATTAGGGAAATGATGTGCGCTGTTGAAATTCCCAGCCATAATTTTTAGTAATCAGTATTGATGTTTAGAAGGATTATTTCATCTGTGGAATTGGGAAACTTGTTTTTGTAGAAACACAAAAGCTAAAATTGTTCACTTTGGCTTCAGAGAGCTTATACTAAGTGACTGGCTCAAACTAGTCTTTGGAGAGTATTGTTCTGAGAGTCTAAGTAGAATGAAGGTTTGCTTTTTGTAGCTGCAGGCGCTCAGTGTCAAACCATGTTAGACTGCATCAAACAGTGGTGACAATTTCATTTTAATACACTGGGCACATTTTAACAAGCAAAGGCAGTCCCAGTAAAGAATACAATATGGAAACTGCCAAATGTAAAAACCTCAATAAGCTCTGTTCTTTGAAGGCACGAATAGAGGAAGAAAATACATATATGGGTGAAGGCACTGTTCCAAGGACATAAAATATGCATTCACTTGTAAAATTGCATTTGACCATTTCTTGTTGCCTTTGACCATTTTTTCTTGTATTTTAAATCAAGAAGAAATAGTCAATGAATGCGAACGTACAGGATTTCTTTTGTAAAGTGTATACAAAAAATAAGCAAATTAAATCGTATCGACCCCCAAGATTCTTGAGAAAGACCCAAGAAGATCGAAACGTTGATTTAATTTGTTGATTTTTTAAAATACACTTTACCAAATAAATTCTGTGAGTGCTCCTTCGTTAACCTTTTATATTTTACATTGGGAAGCCCAGGTTAGTTCTGCATATAAAATGACCACTAGATGTCACTCAGGAGTACCCCCCCCCCCCCCCCCCAGCGACTAAACACTCTCATTTTCAAGATGGCGCTGGAATCCGGGGGAGAACTTCATGACGACAGTAATGACATAAGATGGCACACCCAGTAGGACGTGCTTTGAATAAACACTTAACACTTAACCAATTATTAATGTATTATTTCATGTTATCTCTGACAATGCTTATGATGTAATTTTGCTTTATAAGGGGCATGCCACCCCCTCTAATAAACATTCCTCAAGTTCTTCATTAACCTGAAACTTGTGTCTGGTGTGAATTACTTCAGGGAGCGTGCACGCACTGTTTCTTTAATTTGGCCAGGGGCAGATACACAAAATAATCAATTTATTGATTGATTTCCACTTCACTGAGTCCTACATCTTTAGTTCGATATTTACTTGAACACAGATGAACATTAGTGAAGATCCATGCCATAGAAAAGACCTGTCAATATTCAAAGCTATTGTCACTCCGTTCCTATACTCCCTAGCCAACACTAGAAGCGTCAACTAGGGTTTTTCCATAGCAACCACAGCACTTTATATAGAATTTACGGATCCCAGAGAGGCCATGTATTTAAATATTTTTCTGACTTTTTATCTAGAGAAAGCAACTTGTTTTATCTGGGATTCCATAGGAATCAGCCCATGCTACTTCAATTGGAAAACAGTGAATACCAGGAGTTATTGAATTATTGTTCCTCAGGAAGATATAGTATCCACCTAGACAGTTGCTTAAAGGACAACTGTCACCAGATTTAGATTTTTCATATTTAAATGTTTGTTACATTTCATTAAACTTTATTATATATTTTGTGTAAATTATGTTTCTTAACTTTTTAGAGAAAATTTCACTTTTTCATTTAGCTGAGCAGCCATGTTTTGTCAGACTCTACTATTATCTGGCAAACTGCTGGTCAACCTAACCTGGCTGGTGATACAGTTTTACACAGGGCAATCGCATCAGCAGGCAAGTTAGGTTGAGCAGCAGTTGGTCAGCTAACAGTAGAGTCTGATCCAACATGGCTGCTCAGCCAAAGTTACATTTTATTTAAAAAAAAAAAAAAACTATATATATGTAATTTACAAAAAATATATATGTTTCATTATATGTAATAAACTTTTACAAAATAGTACATTTGATGACAGTGGTTCGTTGACATGCCTTATGGTGAATCACAATGGCTCTGAGTTAACTGCAATTCGTTCTCAGTATGCATTACTGGGACACTGCATTTCCCTGGGGATAGATAATTTCAAGGGATGATAAACATAAAACAATGTGACAATAAGAGTCAGATAATTCCAGCAGCATACTACATCTTAAAAGTCTAATCAGCAGCACTGCTAGTATATTTCAGTGAGGACCACTAGTGCATCACAGCCAACATTTCAAATGGACAAAAAAGAACACTTTAATTTAGTATTGTAAGTGGGAGTGTTCTGAGAAATTTTAGTTGACTTACTAACAAAAATATTTGTAACTAAAATGTTATTTAGAAAAAGAACAATATATCTTATTTACACATATTGATTTCTACACACATTTATTGTAGTTTAATCAGACATGCATCGATTTGAGACAACTGTCTCATACTAAAGCTATATATTTGAATGAGACAGTTGCCTCACTTTGCAGACTGGAAAAGTAGGTAAATATGCGTTTTTGTGCATATTTACCTACTCCTTCTTTCTTTTGCTTTCCTGATTTAACCAATCAGTGTTCTATCTATATATTTTTTTGTAAATATGTTTTTATTTGTTTTCAAATAGGAAAAGTAACATTGAGACTCGCAGGTCTCCATTTTTTATCCTTCTGTTTTAACATTTCAATTGTACATTTTGAAACTCGCAGGTTTCAGCAGTTGTGTGTACATCATACTTTTGAGATGCGCAGGTCTCTCGTCTTTTTGCATTTCTGTGGCTCATAAGCCCTAAGTATTAGTTTGGAACAGGTGAGTTTTGCTGAATTCTTTGTTTTGGTTGTGTGTATCATTTGTTAGGTCCTGTCTCGTATGTTAGTCCTGGTTTGGGACGTCCCACACCCGAGGGTGGCTGTGTGATGACTTTCTTGTGTTTCGGCTTGATGCGGTGCATTGGTCGTCTAGCCTGGTGTGCGGCTGCTTGTGCAGTGTTGTGGTCGTGAGTCCCCCGTTCGTATGGGGTTGTGTCGGTATCATGGGTCGGTGTCAGGGTTTGTTGTTTTGTGTGTAGTGTTGGGTGGGTTTGGGGGTGGGTTATGTGTCAGGGGAGACATGTGGTCGTCAGGGCTATCTGAGTGTTCTATCTATATAACTGCCGGAACAGTGTAGTGGGTATGCCTGACAGATTTACATATATGTGGAAGATCTCTTTACCTTGTAACATCTGACAAGAGGAGAAGACTGGTGGACTGGTCTAAACTTAAAGAGTGTGTAAGAAGGAAGGCGTAGGAGGTGAAGAAACTCATTTAGATGAGAGGCGTGTCCAACAATGCAATCTGGCCAAGTTTATAGTAAGTTTATAAACATTTATTACATACTTAATGTTTTCCTTGTTTTCATTTTGTTTGTTTATTTGTTTAAAAGTGTTTGTTTGCTGTCAACTGATGCATGTCCCTTTAAAGACACAGTACTGTGAGAATTATTGCCGTGGAGCTCTGATATACACTCATATGCATCAAGACTGCTACGGTCATTACAAAAGGGACATTATGATAGAAGAGGAGGATATAGGGATGTGTGCCCAAAATTGGGACTGTTCATCCTTGGGAGATATAATAATGGATAATTAAAAAAAATTAAAGAAAAAAATGGGGACAGTAAGTGTGAGGTACTAAAGATATAAAAAAACAAACTAGAATGAAAAAATAAACAAAAAAAGTTTTGTAAATGTGGAATAAGAGCCCAAACATCTGATCAAATAAGGTGCGTAGTAGAATCTTGATCAAGTTTAGTGAAGAATAGGAAGATTTATTGTTGAAAAAAGAGGTCCTCAGGTTAGAAATCAAATACAGATTAAAATCAAATAAAGAAGAGTGAAGGGCAAGATATAAGTAGGTAATTGCAGGAAAAGCATGTTCTTTTTATAATTTTTTTTAAAAATAATATAGCTTGTCAGAGACAACATCTTTTACATTTCATACTCATTAGGAACACTTCATTTGAGTTGACTGCCAATTTCCTGTGTTACAAATGAACTCAACTTTGGTCAATGAGAAATCGGCCATGTGGCATTTGTTTACCTTTTATGAAACAGGAAGTCATAATATAGAACTAAAAGGTACAGTGGATAACTGAATTCCAAAATTTTAAGATAACATGGCAAACATGAAAAAAATAACTTATTAGGAGAATGTAGCTAGATCAACTGTGTTGGCCTACATTTTTCCATTTGTCCCACAATTCTCTGTTTAGTGCACAAATCCCCTATTGTATTACATTTTAATTTGCTGCGTATGAATATATTTCCTGAACTTGACTCCACAATGCATAGATTATCTGTTTGAATTGTTGTTCAACAACTGATTTTGCCAGCAACATGGTAACTGATCCCCAGCAGCAATGCAAAGGCAGCAGAGAGGTAGCCCCTTGATGTTAATTAGGGTAGACCTAGTATATCACAACCATCCAGGGGCTAATGAAAGTATTTAGAGAATTGGGCAGACTAGATGGGCCGAATGGTTCTTATCTGCCATCACATTCTATGTTTCTATCAATATATATGATAATACTAAATGAGGCAGTAAACAGTACAATTTCAGTGGGTGTATAAACAGCTCATTCATGTATTATATAAATATATGTTTTAGGGATTTAGGTTAATGTTGGTCACACAATCATCCTTCCTGTGTGTTCTTGTCAATGTTTTACTCTATGTATATGTATGTGTATTGGTGTTCCAGTGCATTTACTTCATAAACCAATCACTCATATACAGTGTGTTTTTGTGAAATTATAATTTGATACATAATGTATTATTTTATACATTATCGTATATTATGAAAGTATATATTTATTAAATGACATTTATAACGATTGTTTCACATAGAGTTCACATTCCCTTAAATTGGGACGCACTCTATGCAGCAGGTGCTATCACATTCTCACTGCTTTACCTCATTCCTGACCCTGACTTGTCATATCCTTTACAATCTTCTACCTACACCTATTGTTTGGCTAATTTTATTTTTTACTCTGTTAATTAGTTCCATAGGCATTGCTAAGGGGGGCTTTGTGGGCTGAAGGCCTGGATGTTGGGCTATTTGGCCTTAGATCTCTACATTTGGTGGGGAGGGCTGGAGAATATTAGTCTGTATGTTTTTATTTTTTATTTTTACATCAGGCAGCAGTTTCTAAAAGCAGCCATCAATTATAAAATTAAATATCAGTGTTACAGTGCTCCACCAGGCTACTTATGGGAAGGGAGTGGTGCCCTCTAAGTGACTGCAAGGGGATACTAAATAACAGAATTTTGCTCCACATATCTTTATTTGTTAGGTAGTGTGGGGGAATCACATTGAATACTTGGCTGTGCAACCTGTGTTAGTTTCTGGCTATGCTCTCATTGAGATCCTAGAGAGCATCAGCCACAAGCTGTTCATGGGTGGAACAGAGGTGACATAATATAGAGAGCAGGGATTTGTCATAACATACCTATATATGTCTCTTAGTGTAGGGCTCATCAAACTTTACTTTTAGCTTAAGCCCCACTTGCTTCTAGAAGCTAGCAATGACCCTGCCTGGTTCCCTGAATTCAGCTTATACATGTTGATGAGATGTATTTGCTTGTCACATATCATTTGTTCCCATCTTGTATGTGATGTCTCTGTTTTGCAATGTCTGTCCACCATACGGCCCAGAAATATAGCGCTTTCATATGCATTAGAACATATTGTAATGGCTTTGATGGAAGAAGGCCATGGGTGCAGTGCACACTGAAAATAATTACAATGCTATCTGAAAATCAATTATATTTAATAGTAAAAAAAAAATACAACTTACCTAGCAAATCCTACACCTCTACTAACTCCATTGGCATCTCGTAATATTCTGGTTGAAATAACATGTCCAAAGGGCTTTAACATGTTCTCCAGCTCTTGCTCATCCATGGAAACAGGCAGGTTTGAAATGTACAGATTTGTTGGATCTTGTTCTTGTTGCTGTGATCAGAAAATAAAACAATCTATCATTAAAATAAAATAAAAACATGCAAATAACTACTATTACATTTTTCAAGAGAAAAAAACATATTCCCTTCAAAAATATGGCTGACGTTTGAAGGGAATATTGTTTTCAAAGTTTTCATCCAAAGTGCACTTTTATAGAACCAAAGGATTAAAAAAAATAAATAGAAACTAGAACATGTTTGTTTTTGTTTGTTATGTTTTATATGACACGACTGATAAATATCAAAGCATCTTTGATTACCATAATGGTGTAATTATAATGGGTTTGCTTATCAGATGGCAGCGTGTTTGGTTCTACTGTTCAAAGTGCGTAGGTTACTTTGTTCAAATATTTAATGATAAGCTTAATGATAACTGTCATTTTAATTATAATGGTTTGTACTGGTTGAACAATGTATGGTGATAAAAACATGGAAATTTTGCATTATGTTAAAAAGAGCAGATGTTTATCTTCTTTATCAGTAAAAATGCTAGAAATCACGATTCATTTTTACTATAATCAAAATAGCTCTTCAACCTATTCATTTGTTGTACACACATTTTGTATTGTCAAACACATTTGTTAACTTTTATTTATGTAACTCTTCCTTATATTAAACATGTTTACATTATAGGTTTACTATAACCCTATTGAGAGATGGGATCTCTCTGGCATAATATGGCCTATGTGGACACTATGGGGACATTCCCCTTGTGGCATTATTCTCTTCTCCTCTGGTCCCACCACCTGTCCGCTTGATCCAGTACCTTCCCACCTCATCAGAGCTCTCACCCCTTGTCTTTTACCATCCTTAACACACACATCCTAAACTGCTCTCTTTCATCTGGCATTGTCCCTGCTCCACTTAAGCAAGCAACTGTTGTACCCATCCTAAAAAAGCCATCCCTAGACCCATCTTCCACTTCCAACTATCCCTGCTTCTTGTTTCCTCAAAGCTTCTAGAAAGACTTGTCTTTATTCGTATGACTCACTTCCTAAATTCCAACTCCCCCCATGATCCTCTTTAATCTGTCTTTCACCCCCTCCACTCTACTGAGACTGCTCTTATTAAAGTTACAAATGACCTAATTGCAGCCAAATCCAAAGGCCACTACTCTATACTAATTCTTCTTGACCTCTCTGCTGCCTTTGACACTGTTGATATGGCCTCCTTGTCCTAACTCTTCAATCTCTTGGTCTCTGTGACACAGCCCTCTTGTGATTCTCTTCCTATCTCTCCCAACGCCCCGTTAGTGTCTCTTTTTCCAACAGCACCTCCTCTCCTCGTCGTCTCAGTCAGAGTTCCTCAAGGTTCAGTTCTTGGTTCCCTTTTGTTCTCTCTCTATACTGCCTCTATTGGCAAACTCATTAATTCATTTGGATCCCCCGACCACCTGTACACTGAGGACACCAAGATATATCTCTCCTCCCCTGACCTCTACCCTGCTGTCCTACAATGTGCCAATGTAACGAACCGTTTTGCTCACCAGAGGTTAAAAAATGTTTAGGCGATATTCCCCTTTCCAGATACACCGACAGCTACTGTAAGCACCAATCTCTCGAACTGAAAACACATGAACACTGGAAATATCCGAACAGGAAAACCATACGGAAGGGTTACACTCCTGGCAGTCAGCATACAATCCAATTCCCCCAATAACGAGACGACACTTCGGTTTGAGGGTTAGGCAGAATCTGACTGTACTGGCACATACAGCCTTTTTTATTCACAATCCACAAACATAGTACTGCCCACAGGGTTTTACAGAACAACCAATCAATCCGTACAATACACACAGACACTCAGACACAAAATCCTCCCCTCTGCCTGTGATATGATTACTGAGCACAATGGGTAATCTAATTATCACAGGCAGAGAAATACAGTTTTTACCAAATATTAATAACTTCCAAAATATACACGCCACAAACATAAAACATACATTTTCAGAATCAGCATGCTTGAAATATACACATACTCAAAAATCAGGGCAATCAGTTCAGGGGTTAAAAAGTTAAGGGAAAGTCCTATTTGACCAAAAGAAGCATGGCTTTTCTGCCCAAAACCAGTTCCATAGAGTCTTCTATCCTGGAGATAATTGGGAAGTAATCCAATTATCTCCAAGGACAGAGGCAAAACTCCATTAGCCACATGGTAGAAACATATAATAAAATACAATATGCCCAAATACTGTATTTAAAGGGCTAAATCTCCCAGGGGACATAGTCAGCAGGCAGGAGGCGGGCAAACAGGCTTCTCCAATGCACAGTGGCGAGGTTGGTTTCGCCACAGCCAACAATTGCCTTTCTTCTATCTCTGACTGGATGTCCTCCCGCTTTCTGAAACTCAGTCTCTCTAAAACTGAGTTTCTTATTTTGCTCCTCATAACACTGATCTTCCTCCTTCACTCTCCCTGAAGGTTGACGGTACCTGCCTCACCCCATCCTTTCAAGCTTGCGGTCTTGGTTTCACTTTTGATTCTGGCCTCACCATTGTGCCTGATGTCCAGTCTGTTGCTAAAACCTGTCGATTCCAACTTAAAAACATTGCCCTCGGGGGCGGCACCTGACTTCCGGTGCAGATGGCTGCTCAGGGCTAGAGCTCCGTCCCGGCAGGCACGAAATAAGCACACAAAGGCGTTAAAACACGAACCCAATCTGGTCTCCCACAACCCATGGTACCTACGCTTCAAAGCCCAGACATGGGGGGAGGACGAAAATCAAAGCCCGGTACGGAGGTAGCTCCGATATTCAGAGCCCGTAAAGATGGCGGACGCACACGTGGAGAAGATGGCCACGATGAGGACTCAGCAGCCAGTGATATCAGCCACGCAGACCCCTCCAAACCCCTAACAAAAGAAGACCTGCAACACCTCCTAAAAGAAATTAAAATAAATATGACAGAGGAATTTGCCAAGCACCTCACACCCCTCACAGAAGGGCTGAATGATCTCACATGGAGAACAAGTGAACTAGAAGGCCGCATGAAACAAGCAACCACAAGCACTGCAGCACATGACAGCGCCATAACCACCCTTCAAGAGCAAGTACGCCAACTTGAAGAAGCACAGGAAGACCTCAATAACAGGTCCCGGCGCAACAACATTAGGATCCGCGGCGTACCAGAATCGGTAGAGGTGGACGCGCTGGCGCAGGCACTCCGCAAATTATTTTGCGGCCTACTCCCAGTAGCTACACCCGCAGAACTACTTCTAGACAGGGCACACAGGGCCCTGAGAGCTCCAACACCCGATGCCTCCTACCCCAGAGACATAATAATCCAAATGCATTACTATCACATAAAGGAGGCCCTCATGAGAGCAGCGAGACATACACCGCTCCAAATAGAGGGACATCAAATACACTTCTACCAAGATCTCACCCCGAGCACTCTCCGCAAACGAAGTTAGCTCCGCCCCCTCACGCAAGAACTCACCAGAAGGCATATCCGTTACTCCTGGGGGCACCCCTTCAAACTACAAGTGCGGAAAAATAATTGCACATTTAACCTAAACAGCATCACCGAAACGGCAGACTTCCTGGAACGCCTGGGCCTACCCGCTATAGATCTGGGGCCCGACACAGCTCAGAGAGGACCCGACAGGAGACCGTCAGAGAGAGGTGCTCCCATGCAAAATTCAGCAACCGAAAACCATCAGCCACAGAATGCTCATTAACCCCGCAAAATGGAGCAACGACCCCACTGCACAACGGACTTTCTGCACAGCGGACCTCAAGCACAACAGACCTTCAACACAGCGCACCTAGCACAGATACAACAATGGCATGTCCCACCAGGGGAAAAACGATGGGTGGATCTAGAACACCTGATATTCGCCTGGGATCACCCGTCTCTATACACGTGGACACCTAAACCACACAGACCCCTATCCCCCACGACCGCACCTGCGATCACACACGCACTGGACCTCTGGGACAAGCTCTGGAGGAACAAACTATTCCCACCAGGACCCCAAAACACTTCGCCCACTTCGAGCAACGGGACATATCATGACTAGGACACCTCTACCAAAACAACACCATCATCCAATTCTCAGAAATTAACAACTCCTCCTCCCTCACAACCTTTGATCACTTTCGATACATTCAATTACACAGCTGATCGCCAAAATACTGTGCAAACCCTGCCCCATAGACCCATGGGCAATTTTACTCTCCAAGCCAATAGACACATTCACCAGAGCCGAAAACAAAGTAACAGCCCGAATAGCCCTGGCAACAAGAAGGGCCATAGCGGAACTATGGTCCACAACCCGTATCCCGACACAAGAAATTATCCTGAGAAAGATTAATGACAGCTCACACATGGACAAACTCACAGCACAAGTGCACGATACACCCAAACAATACCACAAAATATGGGACCCATGGCTGGAAGGAGATACAACCATACCATGGTAAACACCCACACACAAACATACAAACACCACCTGAGACAACCTTGAGAACCCACCCTCCACCCACACGAACAACCACAGCACATACTCATCCCAACCCCATACAACTCACCCTATGACCCACATGGGGGGGGGGGCACTGCGCCCCCGGGCGATCCATGGACTGTCACCCAAATCCAAACTCCCAAATTCACTAACCCACACCCCACCCAACCCCCGTACAACACCAACACAGGATATAAAACTGCCCCAGACAGACAGAGGAACACTGCAAGCCTCCATGGCGACGAAAACACGGATACCCCACAATACCCAAATGCAAAGCCACAGCACCAATAAGAGCAAAACGACATCTAACACTACGACTAATGACGAGCCCAATAACGAGTCCAATTGAACCGCCACTGAAAACACCCACCTAAGCAAACCAATAACACCACTTGCCACCAACCCCCACAAGGGTAGCTACAACACCACACACTCGCCACAACCGTCTATCTACAGCCAACGCAGTACGACTACTGAAAATCACGTAACCTCACAACACACTAGCAGGATACAAATTACCACACAAAAGAACCTCACTTATAATTGGTAACCAAAGAGGACATCACTACCACCAAGACACACTACAGGCTCCTATGTAATTGTACAACTCTGTTTAACTAAGTACCCTGCGATGGTACTAACACTGATGCTGTAAATTGTACCAGACTACCCCTACCCACCTCCACCTTTTTTTTCTGTACCCCCTCCCCTTCTTACCCATGTTTATGCAAAACCATACAAATAAAGAATTTTAAAAAAAACCTTCCTCTTGCTCTCTCCTTTAGGGCCACACTACACTCTCAACTCCAGTTCTGCTACCTTCCTACCATGTCTATTTACTGTCCATCTCAATACCCTTCCTATTGTGTTTTTATACCCCACCTCCTGTAGATTGTAAGCTCGTTTAAGCTGGGTCCTCAACTACCTATTGTTCCTGTTACATTTTGTTATTGTCTTATTTGGTAAATTCCCCTTTTATTGTAAAGCGCGGTGGAATAAGCTGGCGCTATATAAATACCAATAATAATAATAATAATAAGGAAAATCGAGGTTCACCTCCAAGTATGTCCTTTCCCTCTCTAATTACACCTCGTAACATATGGAACAGTGATTATAGCTCAGTTTTATAGCTTGTATAGCTGTCTCCCCCAAGCATTACTCAAAACTTTGTGATGGGTGAAGAAGAATTGTTTTATTGGGACAATGAGCACACTTTTCTACCTGGGGCCGCAACAGCAGGTCCCCAGGAGAACAATGTGATTGCGACATTCCCAGTGACTTGGTGTCTGTATCTAAATGAATAATTTAATTAGTAGCCTGACCATTAACCTTGGGAACGGTTAACAAAAACAATAAAAACACAGGGTTCCCATGCCCACATTCCCAAACAACTGGTGTTGCCATAAAGCTCTCTTCGGAGCAACCATCTAAATTTAGATGAAAGTCAAGTTTTTATCAGGCTGTGGCCATCCTCCGATCTGGCACAGAGTTTCATGACACTTGTAAATATTCCCAGTCACCACAAAGTACAAAATATAGCTCTTTCTGGAGTGAGGTGGTGGTTGGGAGACATGTACCAGTCCTGGGTGACCCGGTGGTCTGTCACTCCCCCTCTCAATTTCCAGCAAAACCTGTAAAAAAGCTTTACGCTCATATAGAAGTCTGTGATTGGACCATATCACCAGCTTAGAGCCCGTCTAGGGGAGCGAAGGGGAGAGAGAAGGGAGGGAGCGTGATGTGGGCAAGAGTGAGGGTAGAGCTAGCTTCCCCTTGCAGGCAGAGCATGTCTGTTGTCAGGGTGCAGAACAGAGCTCCAGGCTGCCTAAGTCACGCGTGCAGGGTGTGCAACTTGCCCCTGGCACATAACTGGCAATATCTATATTATATATTATATTATATTATATTATATCTATATTTCTATGATGAAACACTGCACATCTAGACTTCTACCATCATAATCACTTCAAATCACTGAAGTGGTGATGGTGGTTGGAGTAACCCTTTAATAGAATACTATAGGCTCCTAGATCCCTTTATGTCTTTTAAGGCTGCAATTACAAACATTGTTTTTTCTGCAGGAATGACAATGTTTTCATTGCAGGGTTAACCTTCCTCTAGTGCCTGTCAATATGACAGCAACTAGAGGCGCTTCAGTAAAATAGCAGAGTAAAACTGTGCAATTATAGTCAGATTGTGTCAGGAGACAATCTGATTGGCGCAGTGTGGCGTTTTGCCATGCATGTGACTAAGCTCCCAATGCTTTTTTATGGGAAAGCATTGGATTGACAGAGATCATCTCGATGATATCTGCCAAAGTGTCGGAACTTGAGTGGGAAGACGGGCACTGCAAAGAGGTAAGTAACAGACCCTTTTAACCCTTGCAGCACTGGCTCAGTCACTTAAATGGTGACTAGGACACTATAGCACTCATAATTCATATTTATATTCCTAACAAGTATGTGGATTGTGAGTTTGGTTAAAAAAAAATTTCCATTTCTGAATTTAAAATCCCCTCTCTCCAGATCTCAAGGCCATTCACTGGGATTCCTTCAATATATAGTGAGTTATGACGAGTTCGGAGAGTTGTCTTCCAAAATTTAGACAGCAGTCACCATTCATCAGTACATCACAATCTAAAAAAGACCACATATCTATCTGAAGTGTAGAATATCTGAATATGAGAATGATGTAGGTCTCTCCAATACAAACATGTATTCCTGACCCGCTAGTATTAAAAACACCATCTAGTCCCTTCTGGCCCTCCTTGCCTCCCTAAATATAGTAAAATCTTACTTATATTCAAGTCTGCAGCTGCTGCGTCTGCCCCTGATCTGCCTGCTTCGCTGACACCATCAGAAGTGGTGGTCTGAGCCAATCACAATGCTTCCCCATAGGATTGGCTGAGACTGTCAAGGAGGCAAATCAGGGACAGAGCCAGCAGAAGTCAAACACAGCCCTGGCCAATCAGCATCTCCTCATAGAGATGCATTGAATCAATGTATCTATATGAGGAAAGTTCAGTGTCTCCATGCAGAGTGTGAAGACACTGAATGGCAGTGCTGCACAATATGCAGCAATGTGCAGCACCTCTAGAACCCATTTGAGGAGTGGCAAGTGAAGTTACCACAAGGCTGTAATGTAAACTCTGCATTTACTCTGAAAAGACAGTGTTTACAGCAAAAAGACTGAAGGTAATGATTACACTCACCAGAACAAATTCAATAAGCTGTAGTTGTTTTGGGGACTATAGTGTCCCTTTAATTATTATTTCTTGTAAGGCTGGAAGTCAAATTTTCAAATGCCTTGGAATAGTAACAATAACTTGGTAATTGTAATAATATCCAAGAGACTCATATAGCACAATCGATACAGGGTTTTATTCACTAACCCTGAAAATATTATGTTAATGTTATGTTAAATAATAGTTAATTTGGCTATATTGACCTACAAGTAAAATTCTTTTGTGTATTCTCCACAATAGTGTAAAGAAAAGATAGATAATGTCAAAAATACACACAGACAAAATTAAGGGAAATAAATGCAGAATTAAAAAAATTTCCCCAGCTGAGCTATTGTCAAAACATGGCTATTTTTGCCTAAATTTTGCAATTTGTAATTTTAATTCATGACAATTCATTGCTTAGCGAATGAATCCCACTGAAGGAAATTCATCCTTTTTGACATACTGCAGCTTGCAAGTACATTTCACCTCATCAAAGTAAGGGGACTTTACTGTTGCTTGTCTTTTCAGGGTTAAAATTTGACCCATTCAAACTAGACGTATAAAACATATAATCTCTGAGGACTAGAAATGAAGGAACCATTCTCCGACCTACATATAATAAATAACACAAAAGCCTTGTCTGGAATTCCAGCAGGAATAAGGGTTTAGGTCCATTTTGTTCAAGATCAAGGTTTGTTTATGAACGCAGGTTCTCGGTTTGATTCACACTTCAGCTGTGGAAATCAACTGCTCCTCAGAGGCACATCAGTTTTTCAAAGTGTCTGCATTGCTGGAAGCTCTGCTGCAACTTAAACAAGATCTAGTGGAACCATTAGCCTCAGGGTGCATTCAACGGGATCTGAATTAAATTGATTGAACACAACAGTATAACAAATAGCAACAATATGAACCTATGTCGCCTTCCTCATATTGTTCAAACTATTGACTCCCTGAGCAGTACAATGCCTTAAGAGACATCTGTCTTCACAGAGATTGCTAAACTTGCTGAATATGTGGAAATAGACCGTGTTATATGAAAGATACTTCTGAACATTTAAAACAGTATGCAAAGGACATGAAGCCCATGGATCAGCGCAGTCAGGGGAATGGGCCTTGACAGAGCCAAGGAGTAGGCAGGTGGAGCTATAGATTAGGGGTGGGGATTTAGGGTGGAGCATGTTAAAGGGTGTGAAAAGTGCGAGTATATTAAGCGGCCATTTTAGCAAGTGGCCATTTTAATTCAGAATCTGCACTTACCTGTTAATTGTTTTGGCAGGTTGTGTGGTTTCTTTTCTTCTGTTTTTCAGATGGCTTCGCTTGAAGAGATCCTGGACGGTGTGAGAGCAGCCGTGAGAGACAGGGGGATGGCATGGCTGCAGCAGCAACTGGCGGTTCCTGGGACCAGCGGTAACCCCCCAGCGGCTGTGGAGAGGCGATCGGTGCGGAGGGCGAGACCGCCCCAGCGGCTGAGCCCGGGCGTGATGCCCGCAGCGCGTCGGAGACGGAGTCCTTCCAGAGAGGCGAGCGGATCATCGGTTGGGGAGGCAGGCCGGTCGGAGCCAACGCAAACGCCGCCGGCCCCGTCTGTGCGACGTGGCGCCGGTAAGGCAAGGGCGGCGATTAGGCCTGGCATGGTGTCGCGGCCTACCACGAGGAGCGCTGCTCGCAGGACGGCGGGCGGCAAGGCGGCAAAATTAGCGACGGCCTCCGAGGAGACCGGGACCGCAGAGGATGTCGGAGGTGTGGATGGAGCCCAGACACGTCCCGGTGAGTCTGCCGCCGGTTTAAATACCGGGCGGCAAGGAAAGGCACTGGGGATTGGGAAGGACGGGCTGACACCACCTCAGAGGGCAGCAAGGGATTCCAGTGGAGGGGGACTTGATCATGCGGGCGAGACAAGGCCCAGGCAAGGCAGCGGGGGGACGGCAGGACAGGTCACCCAGCTAGGGCAACAGGACCAAGTCAGGGCGACAACGGAAGGGGCTTCCGCTTGTCAGGGCCAGCGCAGCGCTTCCCCAGTGGACAGAGGAGCGGACAGTGAGGGATTGTCACAGGGGTATGACACACACTCTGACAGCGGGGTCAGGAGTGAACGGGAGGGCCATAAATGTTGCTCCCGGGGACGGCAGGACTACAGAGACAACCCTAGGCCTGCGGAATACAAGAGGCGGCGCGGGGCAGGCGCCAGGCAAAACCGGGCAGGGTGTGTCAGGGAGAGGAGCCCGTCTACTGACGGGTACAGTAGGCGGGGTTCAGTCTGCAGGGCCAGGAGGAGAAGGGAACGGCGCAGCGAGTCTGGGTCCTCCAACGGGAGCACCCAAGGACGGCCAGATAGTTCCTACGGCCTGGAGGGCCTGGCTACTAGGCGGGAGAGGCGCAAGGTTGACGACAGGGAACATAAGGAGGAAGGGCGGGTAGATGGGCACTCGAACAGACTGCCCAGGTGTTCTTCTCCTTACAGGTCGCGGAGCGGTACACCTACGGTCCCACGGCGGGATCCGGCGGAAGGGAGTCGGCGTCAACTGGACACTCCGGAGCCGCACGCGGCGGATGGAAGGAAAACGACCCCGCGGCCCTCCGCGGCCGGAGGCTCTGGCGGTGAGTTGCCTGTTACATCCCATTCTGATTCCATGTTAACTTGCCTAAAATCGTTGTTAGATTCATGGGTCGGTGGGGAGGGGGCTTCACCGCAATTTTCGAGGGTATGGGTTCCGGAAGCGGGTTCCGGGACAACGGGGCAGGCTAAGGGGGCGGTGAGTGGTGTCTCCGGACGGAGTACGCCCGAAGCAGGTGAGAGGACAGGCTTGGGTTCGGTCGGAGGAGGGGAGGTTTCTGATGCGGCGCGGCAGAATGTACATGTCTCTTTCGCGGGCCCCTTGGGATGTCACCTGAAGTCTGAGGTAAAGGACAGGATTTGGAAAGGTGAGTTCGTAGAGGTTTTTTCTCTCCTTCCTCTGGAGGAGTTCCTCGATCTAAAGGATGAGGATAAAAAGGATGCGAAGAAGGAGGAAGAAGAGAAGAAGCGTAGGTATCGGAAGATACCCAAGACGTTTGCGAATTGGTTGCGGGCTTTTTGCATACTGGCCAGCGTCATCGGGGAAAAGTTTCCCGATCGCTGTTCGCAGCTTTTTTGCTACTTGGACGGGATAGGGAACGCTTACCGGACGTACGGTGGGATTGCTTGGTGGAAATACGATGAGCAATTGCGCCAACGTTTAGCAGCGAACCCGAGCATGAGATGGGATCAGATGGATCTGCCCCTGTGGATGCGGCTCATGATGGCGCAGAAGGCTGCGCCCTTTCACGGGGCGGCCGGTGCAGCACCTGGAGGAGCAGCGCCGGCCGGACAAAAGAAGGGTTTCTGCTGGCTTTTCAACGAGGGCCAATGTAAATGGGGCTCGTCGTGTAGATTCAAACACGAGTGTTCCGGTTGCGGCGGTACGCATGGAGTCAATAGGTGCTTCAAGAGAGGCAAACCGGCTAGCGGGGGAGGTCCCAGCGGCACCACGGCTCCTGCCGCTGCCACTGGGGGCAACTCCGGTGAAGGTAGGCGAGATGCTGCCGTGGTTAAAGCGCTACGCTAACCGGGCTGACGCGGAATTTTTGAGGAAAGGATTCACAGAGGGGTTTATGATACCGTTCAAAGGGAAGGGGCCAGGGACTTTATGTTTGAATTTACGATCCGTTCGGGATCACCCAGGGGTGGTTCGGGAAAAATTGATGTCGGAGGTGCGGCTTGGCAGGATGGCGGGACCCTATGCGGTCCCACCTTTGCCGAACTTGAGGGTGTCTCCGTTGGGGGTGGTCCCCAAGAAGGAACCAGGCAAGTTTCGGTTGATACACCATTTGTCTTACCCAAAAGGGGCTTCTGTTAACGACGACATTGACGCGGCCCTTAGCTCCGTGTCATACGCATCATTCGATCAAGCGGTCGAGTTGGTACGGAGAGCGGGGCCGGGAGCGTTGATGGCGAAGGTGGACGTGGAGGCAGCTTTCAGGTTGCTTCCTATTCACCCGACATGTCACCACTTATTGGGATGTTTCTTTGATGAAGGTTTTTTCGTGGATTTGTGTTTGCCCATGGGCTGCTCTATTTCTTGCTCATACTTTGAAAAGTTCAGCTCTTTCTTTGAATGGGTGGTGCGTCAAGAGTCGGCTGGGGGTGCAGTAGTGCACTATCTGGACGACTTTTTGTGCGTAGGACCGGCAGGGTCCGATCGTTGTGGGCAAGTACTGGGGGTGTTGCAATGGGTGGCACAGGTCTTTGGGATCCCGTTGGCGGCTGAGAAGACGGTGGGCCCGACGGTATGCTTGAGCTTCCTAGGGCTGGAGATAGATTCGGTGAAGGGTGAATGTAGGTTGCCAGCGGATAAATTGACAGCGCTCCGCCAGCGGGTGGGGGTAGTCAGGGGTTTGAAGAAGGTGACCTTGAGGCAGTTACAGTCCCTGCTGGGGAGCTTGAACTTTGCTTGTAAAGTGATCCCTATGGGGAGGGTTTTTTGCAGGCAGTTGGCTCGAGCAACTTGCGGTGCGCGATTGCCAGGTCATTATATCAGAGTCTCCGCTGCGATGAAGGCGGATCTGGATGTTTGGCTGTGTTTCCTGCAGGAGTTCAATGGTCGGGTGTATTTTAGGGATGAGGCAACATCATCGGAAGCAATCGGCTTATTTACGGACGCTTCCGGGAGCGTAGGTTTCGGTGCTTACCTGGCAGGGAGGTGGTGCGCGGAAGAGTGGCCGGAGGCGTGGAAGGAAAGCGCCTTGATCAGGAACCTGGCCTTTCTCTAGCTCTTTCCTGTGGTTGTGGCGGTATCTTTATGGGGCAAAGAGCTCGCGAACAGGAAGGTGATCTTTCACTCCGATAACATGGCGGTGGTGCAGGCAGTTAATAATATCTCGGCCTCTTCTTTGCCTGTGGTACGGTTGTTGAGGCGCTTGGTGCTGCTGTGCATGTCTTGGAATATTGTGTTTAGGGCGAAACATGTCCCGGGATTGTTGAATGTTATCGCTGACGCCTTATCTCGTTCACAGTGGGAGCGTTTTCGGGCAGCGGCGCCGGGAGCTCAGGAAACGGGTCAGGCATGCCCGGCGGAGATGTGGCGGCTCGGGACGTCTTGCTTGGGGGCTTTATAAGAAGTTCCCTGGCGGCCGGAACGTGGACAGCGTACACCAAGGTATGGTATGAATGGGAGGAGATGATGGGGCAGTCTGGAGGGGCGAATTCGCCTGCAGGTAGGTTGGACACGCTATTATGGTTGTTGTGTCGGTTATTCGCGGGAGGGGCTTCTCCCGCGAAGGTGGACCGTTACATGTCAGCATTGGCATTTTGGTTTAAATTCACGGGTAAAGAGGATATCACTAAAACCTTTTTGGTGAGGCAGGCGTTGCGCGGCTTTCGTAAAGGACGAAGGTCTGTAGACTCAAGACGGCCTGTGTCGTTTAACATTCTACATGGCTTGGCAGAAGGGCTGCATGACGTTTGTACATCTCCGTTTGAAGTGCTCTTGTTTACCGTAGCTTTTGTTTGGGCGTTTTTTGGGGCGTTCCGCATCGGCGAACTGGTCAGCTCTAATAAGTTCGGGGCGAACGGGATCCGGTTCGAGGATGTGGTGCTGGGGCAGGACAAAGTCGAGATACGCCTGAGGTGCTCCAAGACGGATGTCTTTGGGAGAGGTAAGACAATAATTTTGTTTGCGTTGCCAGGGTCGTCAGTCTGCCCAGTAGCATGTGGGCACAATTACTTAGGCGTTCGCCCTCAAGGCTTGGGGTGCTTCCTCGTTCACGAGGACGGTCTAGCTTCCAATTTGTCAGGGTCTTTCGCATGGGGCTGCGGCAGTTGGGTTTGCATCCCATGCAATTTGGGACTCATTCATTTCGCATAGGGGCAGCAACGGAAGCAGCGCGGCTCGGACTCGGGGATGATCGGATTAAACAGATAGGTCGGTGGGAGTCCGCGCGTTTTAGGACTTATGTACGAACAGATAAGTTGGTTTGAAGGGGGGGTCTGGTTGGGTTGAGTGTGTGGTGTCAATGCTCTGCTAGTTAATAACTTGTGTTTCTTTCTAGGTCGGGTTGTATGGTTGGTGGGTCACTCCTACGTTTATTGGGCGCAGAAGAGGGCCGCAGTTCGGAGGAATGGAGCACAACTGGGCTTTCTTCCGGACATTGTGCAGTTACAATGGTTTGGTTTTCGTGGTTTCAGCTGGCAGAGCATTAGTGGAGTGATTTTTGGAAAATAGTTGGAAGGAAATTCCCCGGACGTAATTCTGATACATGGTGGGGGTAATGATTTGGGGCTTATCCCTCAGAGGGAGCTAATTCGGAGGATGAAACGGGATTTAGATCGCCTCCGGGAGCGGGTGCCGGGAGTGGTTATAGTATGGTCTGAGATGGTTCCTAGATTTAATTGGAGACACGCCAGGGACACAGCTGCGGTGGCGAGATGTCGGGGGAAAGTTAACAAGGCAATGTCTGTTTTCGTTAGGAGGTCAGGTGGGGTCCCGGTCAGGCATTGGGAGCTAGAGGGTATGTTACCTGGGTATTATCGTAAGGATGGGGTTCACCTTTCGGAGGTCGGTTGTGACTTGCTTAACCTCGGTTTTCAGGAGGGGATATCCCGGGCCCTATTTCTGTGTGGTGGGGGGCGCTCGAGACATTAAGGGATCAAGTCTCGGGCTGTGGCGGGATAGGGCTAGGGTAATTGGGATGGAAGTGGATTAGCAAGTGGCTAGGCTAAGCTTAGGTTGAATTAGGCCAGAGTTGGAAGTGGTCTGTTGGTATGAGCTCATCGGTGGCTCCGAACCTGGTGGTGTAGGGGTGTCTCGGTACACCCCTACTGTTAATAAAGTTATAATTATGGGGCCTCTTTGGTAGGCCGTGTGTTATATTTATGTGTTATTTATATTGTTATATATTGTTTATGGTATGGGGTCATTGTCGGGGTTAATGCTGTACGGATGGGGGTGGGGGTAAATTAATTTTATTTTGGCAATGACCCCAATTTGTTATCTTGTTTATTGAAAAATTTAAATAAAGCTGTGGACTTTTATTTTCCAACAGAAATTGGTGTCTGTGTTTATTGGTGGGTTATGGGGAAGAAAATGCCACAAGCCGAATAACGACTGTGCGCATGTCATGAAGCCCATGGATCAGCGCAGTCAGGGGAATGGGCCTTGACAGAGCCAAGGAGTAGGCAGGTGGAGCTATAGATTAGGGGTGGGGATTTAGGGTGGAGCATGTTAAAGGGTGTGAAAAGTGCGAGTATATTAAGCGGCCATTTTAGCAGGTGGCCATTTTAATTCAGAATCTGCACTTACCTGTTAATTGTCCCTCCCACCCTCCCTGGGTTTTTTAGCAGGTCCCGTTTGGTCACAGCGGCGGGATAGGGCTAGGGTAATTGGGATGGAAGTGGATTAGCAAGTGGCTAGGCTAAGCTTAGGTTGAATTAGGCCAGAGTTGGAAGTGGTCTGTTGGTTCAAGCTCATCGGTGGCTCCGAACCTGGTGGTGTAGGGGTGTCTCGGTACACCCCTACAGTTAATAAAGTTATAATTATGGGGCCTCTTTGGTAGGCCGTGTGTTATATTTATGTGTTATTTATATTGTTATATATTGTTTATGGTATGGGGTCATTGTCGGGGTTAATGCTGTACGGATGGGGGTGGGGGTAAATTAATTTTATTTTGGCAATGACCCCAATTTGTTATCTTGTTTATTGAAAAATTTAAATAAAGCTGTGGACTTTTATTTTCCAACAGAAATTGGTGTCTGTGTTTATTGGTGGGTTATGGGGAAGAAAATGCCACAAGCCGAATAACGACTGTGCGCATGTCATGTAATGTAACGTATGTGACGGGACATGTTATGTCACTTTTCAGTATCTTTACTTAAAGGGACATTATAGTTACCAGAACAACTACAGCTTAATGTAGTTCTGGTGAGTATAGTCAGTCCCTGCAGGCTTTTTGCTTTAAACACTGCCTTTTCAGAGAAAAGGCAGTGTTTACATTACTGCCTAGGGACACTCAGACGGCCACTAGAGGTGCTGCCAGTGTCCTATGTCTATGAGACTATGTCTTCCAGTGTCTATGATGAGATGCTGATCGACACTGCACTAAATTTTGCCACGCATGCACATTAGCCTCCCAATACTTTCCTATGGGAAAGCATTGGATTGGCTAAGATCGTAAGTTTTGACAATCTCAGCCAAGGGTTCGGAGCATGGCGGAGCCAGCACCGGCCATCCAGCGCAGCACTGGAATAAAGGTAAGGTGTAATTCTTTTTAAGAGGAGCAAGGGAGAGGAGGGGGGGAGACTAGGAGCCTAAAATGGGTTTTTAACACTGTAGTGTCAGGAATATACGTTTGTATTCCTGACCCTATAGTGTTCCTTTAATGAAGACTTGCCACTACAGAGAGTGAGATACATTATTGTAGCTAACTAAATGATGCTATTATACAAACACAATGGCTGGAGCAATTATAGTCCTCTCGTCTCAATACAACAGTTCAGTGGAGACAGAGAGGTACACAAATAGTGCAGATGGCTTTCAATATAATAAAAATGGTAGCATATATAAGGAAACACTCACAAAATTAGAGCCAATTATAAACCTGGCTCTAGTGTCAATGGCTTCAGGATCTTTCTGAGGTGATCCAAATCCCTCTGTGGATGATCTGGATATCCAAGGATGACTTTGTTTCCCACCATAGACTGCAAGGGATTCAGCTTTGTTGAAAATAAAACTTAAATTTATTGGTACATAAAAATGGAATATAACTTAAAAGATAAGTGTAAAATAATAGCCAAAACGCGTTTTGCCTCTGTGGCTTCCTCAGTTGGCTGTATGCTGGTCCCTGTGTCCATGTTGATCTTTAAATGCTGGTTTCGCGGTCTTCTTGTTGGTGGAACGCACCTTGCGTTCCATTTCCCGGTCGGCGCCTACTTCCTGGTTCCAGTCACGTGGGGCGTCGACGTTTATTTCCTGCTTTCGTTTTTCGATCGTGAGTGGAACGCAATTTGTGTTCCACTGAAGGAGCAGCACCCTTATAGTGTTCTTTGATAATGTCTATGTGGGTTAACCCACAAATGTCCATATTCTATTAATAAAGTTGGCACACTATTAAATATTATATATATAAAAAAGAGAGACATTTCTTATATCAATATAAAATTACAACAGTATAAAATCACAAAATGTTCGTTAACAGGGAATTATTATATAAAAAAGACAATGCAGATTTCATTCGAGAAACTTTTTAAAGTGGCAGTGCATAGTCCATACAAAAAAAGTGACAATGCAAATGTCATTAAAATTTCTTAAAGTGACAGTGCTTTTTCCATTCTATAATAAATATAGTACTGTGACTTAGTTTTATAATCATATTAGTGAGGTGAGTTTTGATCTTATAACATAGCTTTTGTTTTTAGGAAATCTCTTATAACCGGGGGAGTGGATAATATGAGCAGATATAAATGGCATATTATAATCAAAAATTAATAAAACATCTCATATTAAAATCTATATGAAACTTTAAAAAATCTATATAGAACTACAAAAAGTGGCATAATTCAAAGTCCTGATTAAGACCATGTGGGATTAATGTCCTAAAATTATAAATACACTGCATCTCTTCTTCTCCTATTTTTCTGTTAAAATCTCCTCCCCTCCAATCTTTTTGTACTGATTTAATAGCACAAACAAACATATTTTTGGATCACTATTATGATGTATTTTGAAGTGATTCGACACGCTATGTGTTTCCAAACCCTTTTATATATTTCTTATGTGCTCTGCAATTCTAACATGCAGGCATCTGATTGTTCTGCCTACATATATAAGGCCACAAGGGCATCTAAGGATATAAATAACGTTTTTGGAAAAACACGTTAGTTGATTTTTAATGGTAAATATTTTATCTTTTTGATAATGGAAGGAAGTGATTTGTCTCTTTCCCTGGTTAGTCCCTCTACAAGCTAAACAGGATCCACAGCCATAAAAACCTTTGCTTCTATTTAAAAAATGTTTTGTTTTTTTGTTCTTAAAACTGCTTGTATCCCACATGCTATTAGCTATGCCAGTGGCATGCTAATCTGGAGGTGGAAGGGGTGCCAGATAACCTAAGTACACCTACATATGCCAATTTACCTGACACTTGAGGCAATATACATGCTTTTTTAATTTTTTTTTTCTTTTTTTCTTTTTTTTTTTAAACTCTCCTTTTAATTTGACTTTGCATCAAATGTAAATCTGTCCTGGCACAATTTGACATTCAGAGCAAATGACATTTCATAATTCCATGTAAAATGTAACACTGTATTTTTGTGTACTTTGAATATAAAGTGGCATCCGAGTATTCCTGACATACACTAACATACATCCTTTTTCTGAGGGTCTGCCATGTGTGCAGGAGATATGCTGAAGAAAGAACAAAAATAGATATTTTTGTTATGTATATCTGTATGTATTCATCAACCCAACTTAATAGAACAGAAACCAAAAAGAGTAGCAGGTGAGCTTGCACTTAAACGGCTACGGAGTGATACTACAAAACTCCACTTATTTAAATGTCAACCTTTTGGAGTGCGAATTGCTCCAATAAGCAACTGAATGTTTTTGCCCAATTCAGTATAGGACCATTAAGGCTTTATTGAATAACCATAATAATAAAGTCCCAAAAAAAAAAATAGTGGCCAATCTTAGCCCTTTCCTCTTTCATCTTAACCTTTCCAGTTTACACCATCATAAGGTAAGGAGTTGCATAGGACTCTCTGGATGGGAAAGAAGGAATTAATTCTAAGTTGGTCCCACTTTAGAAATATTCAGTCCAATTCATTATTTGCCTTTCATTTTCTCCAGTTTAAAACGTACTCTACATTTTAAAGGTCTTACTACTTGATACTAAAGACAACATTGATCAGATTCATTATCTTAATTACGAGTACTTTGCAACAGGTCAAAATATTTGCAACAGGGTAAAAACAATTTAAACTTGACCTGATAAATGAACTTTTTACATGAATCTATAAACCTGTGGTCAAGCTAAAAGGACATTAGAACCGTCACGCATTCCCAACTTTTAATGTCTTATTTGAATAAAGGAAAAAGGGCTATAACAATCCTCTATACAATATATGCCACAAACAGAACGCGTGCATTTTCATTAGCAATACAGAAATCTATTATACATGTCATCTACTTGCATTATATAATTAATCTCTATGCGAACACAAGGCATGCTGTACAGCCTGCAGATGTAAGTACGCATCACAATTATGTTTGGAAAAAAAACATGTACATGGAATGTATAAAAAGAAATCTGTTTCTATTCTTTGCACCAGCTATTGATTAATCCTTTGTTAGTTGGTCCAATCAATCATAAAGTATGTAAGGAAAGTAATTAAACCCACTAAACATTGCATGCAAAGTAAAAGCTGCAATGTTACCCCGACTTCCTCGAATGTACAGTAAAATAAATGAGAATATAAGAGCCATTATTCAGGATATACTGCATTGCTTAGAATCTTACTTTTGTATAAATGAGAACCCACAGCTATTAGCACAATGGAATTCATTAAGAGCTTTCCTCCTTGCAATGGAATCATTGATTATTCACTGCACTATATTGGGCAATAAAGCATCCCCTGTGTTTATGCAATGGGCTGAGTTGGTTACTCCACTGCTTTAGTAATGAACACTTGAGATAGAAACAGTCCGGTTAAGTATATTTAATATGGTATGTTAATGTTATGTTATTAAAACATGCCAAGCTGGAGTAAAGAAAACGGTATGTATTAATATATATTACAAGTCACTGGAAATAGCTTTTTGATTTCCTTGCCTGTGGTACAGTATTGAGATTTTTTCATCAGTTCTGCTCTGCAAAGGAAATATGTTGCTGTGGATTTGTAAACCATTTTTTTTTAATATTGATTGCACTATTTCTGCTGCATGAAGCAAAACTCTCACAATGCTTGATCAGTCAAGAGATAAGCATCATGGGATTGTTTTGTGGTGGTACTGGCAAGGAGGCGGGACGGGGGAAGCCCAAATGCCGGCTTACCAATTAGCATCTCCTCATAGAGATGCATCAATGCATCTCTTTGAGGAAAGCTCAGCGTTTCCATGCAGAGCGTGGTGAATTTGAATGGCAGTGCTGCTCACTGTGCAGCACTCTCCCAGATTGCACCTCCATTGGCCATCTGAGGTGTCCCTAGGGGTCAATGTAAATACTGCCTTTTCTCTGTAGAAAATTGAACATGAATTGCAGAATGCTTTCAAATATTGCTGATTTAGAATAATATTTTCAATTTAACTACAGTCACAGCATGGCACTTGTAATGTATATTTTGGAATACATTTTTTCCATTTAGAGCAGTTAGCTGTTTAGTGAATAAGCTCTCGAGTGTCTGAAATTAATGGAAGACATGGGATAAAGAAATGCATTAGGTGATCACCAGATGTCTCATTTTATTGAGGACAGATAAATATACAATATATGTGTGAGGAATGGCAATGATTTTAGACAGATTCCTGTTCACGCTGGTAGTGTTTAAAAGTCCAGACAAATTAAAGGACGTTCTGCATTCCTAATTTTACATGCACAAGAGCAACTCACTTATCTCTGCCTTGAATTACAACTGGAATCCTGAACAGCACTCAAAGCTTTCATCTCATGGGACATATGGTTATTAAAACCATGCCTTGACATAGCATTTGCTGCCTTACGAAGTCATTAAATGAACATTGTTAATAGGGCTGTGAAGTCTTCGATCTAGCTTATCTGTGATACTGGGAACAAAAATGTATCACATTTAAACAAAGGTTGGCAAGATTTAAAGGAGACTACTCATTATACTGTGGTAAGGTATAGAAAGCAGCTGGGACTGTTATATATATGCTATGGTTACAATGTGACCGAATTCAACCCTTCTAAGATCACCCAGCTTTTGACTATTAAGCCAACATAGCACCTCATCTAAGTATTTAGTTATGCTGACCCTTATTTCTCCATGGATTAATACCCTGAGAATTTGTTGGATAACCTTCCATTGTCACAAATAAATCATCAAATTATCTCAAAGTCTTCTAATCTAAACTCCGGACTTTCTCAGTTGAAATGGTGTGGTGAGATTAAATATTGCGACCAATCTCATTGTTATCAGAGTTAACTTTTAAAGTTCAAGTTAAATCAAAGTGATTATAAAAAGGCCCAAAGTAGCAAAACTGTAAAAGAAAATTATCAATTATTTTTTCGGTTTGACTCTTTTGGCCTTAAATTATATGAAATTCACATTGAATTTGGTTAAAGCAGCGAAAGCTAGTTCATAGGAACATGTGGGGGCAGCGTCCTCCATTTTTTTGTAGAAAAATAAAAATCACATCTATTGGTTTAGTAAGGACTAATGATAAATGTAAGTTGTAAACAAACATGTTGTTTCTGTCAAGATTATATCTGCTGTTTCCTGGTTTCCCATATTGATAGCTACAGATGCTGCTGAGAGGCCAAACAATTAATCATTAGTATGATTTTGGGTCATTTTTTTTTAATTCATTTTTGTTAGGAAAGTTGGATATGCTAACATACACTGATAGCATACGTAGTATAATGGGCATATAGAGAGAAAACAAGGTCATAGTGTGTAGTAGAGTTAGACAATTGACAAAACATTTTACATATGGAAAATCTTGAAACTCTAAAAGAAAAACTAATACATTTAATTTGTGTAACAAAAGACCACGTCCCTGCTTTCACCTCTAACTTTGGGCCAATTTTTTTAATTACCATTTTTTGAGTATAGACCCTCGCACAAGTTTTGTATGGCGCCATCGTATTTTGGATGCTCTAAAGGACAATCTTGCATATTGTTGAGTGTAACAAAATCAATGGGTGAAGTTTACCTCCTTAAAATGCGTGTTGTTTTCCAATATATCTATATCTTTAAAGTGTTTAGGGTATAATGTCTCATTAGGTCATGTGTCGAGTTCATAGAGTTAAGAAGGGCAAAGTCAAAAAGATCTGGAGGCAACACCACATCAACTTTAAACTTCATCAAACATCACTTCCATGAAGAGATGGCAATTACAGCATGTTTCAACAAATTAACTGATAACTCCAGTGTAGTTCGATAGCAGATTACAAAAGCACATTATATCATACGTAAAACTCAGTTCTTTGATTTCCACATGCAATGTTTTATGTTTTAATGTTTACTTGGACATAAATTTTAGAATTTGGTTGGATATTGTCTGTTTTCAATAAATGGGGCTATGTGCTACTGGATTTTTTTACTTTGGCAAGATAGTCTAAACCCTAAGACACTGCTCTAAAGAGTCAACCGTATCCTTAATCCATTAGAATGAATGATATCAGCCTCATTATGAAATGCATTTTTTCTCATGAGGTTTCTAAGTGTTTAATGTATGTTCTTGGACTTGACCAATTAAGCTAATAAACAAGTGTCATCACTACCAAACTTTTTTACTGACCTCAATGTGAAGGAAGGCACAGTTGACCTTGTCAGAATAGCATGTATATCAGTTTGTATAGCAACCTACTAATTGTTGCAGCACATGCAAAAAATTGTTTGCACTTTTAAATGCCCAAAAATCCACAATTAAGCCTCCTTATAAGTGTGGTAGTCATATATTTTTGTTTCCATCACTCTGTTGTCTTTCCAATCTGTTAATTATGAGCAGAGCCTTCTAACCCACCCTTCTGTTAACACAATCATCACTAATGAATCTGTTTACAAGTGTCTCAACTGGTTGTGCGTAGTTTGTACTGCATGCAATGCCGACATTATATAAATAAATTATTAGATTTGATTTCCTAGAGAATAGCATACTTTGAACACAAAAGTAAAGTGATCACAGAGAGGGAAAGAAAAAAAAAATATTGCATAACTGAAGCTTGAAAAATAAACTAAATGTATTTTTGCCAGTTGCTTTGGGCAGTAATTATAACTTTCTGTGCAAGAACATAGATAACAAATATCTTAAAGAGTCATTGATGATCCCCAGTACTATACCTTTTGTATCAGCATAGAACAGATAGATCTGTTTTTAACACAAGTAGTTCATATCTATTTATCTGTTGTGTATACGTCTGTACAGTTTCTGCGCGGTGTATCATTTTAGCAGGTTATAACATGATTGACGGGATAACACAGGGTACAGTTTTAGATAGCATATAGGCAGGGGAATGGGCAATCCTATTGTTTTCCTTCATGGCAATTATTATTATAAGTCAGATAAGGTACAGTGGTTCAATGGCTTGGTCATGCCAATCCCTAATTGAAACCAAAATGAATAAAGATGCATGAGCAAACAAAAAGTTGGAACGTTCAGGAAATTAAAACAGGAGCCATAGAGGTTCTCATAGATCCATGCATGCAGATGGACTGAATATAGTAATTGGGAAGCAAAGCATTGATTTCTGGGAGCTGTAGTTCAGTATATGCAGAAAGCTGATAATGGAAATACCATGCGCAGACGTGAGGGTGTGCACAAACAACTTTGACATCTGTTAGTCAGCCCCTTCCATCTTCACAATATACTGCTAAACGGGCAGCTTGCCGCATTGATAGGTGTAAACTATATCAAGTGTAGGATAGTAAATTCTGCAACCACAAAGACTAGTACCTTTTTAATCTTTTATTATTTTTGACTGGTTTCTTTTCCATAATAAGCACTACGTTATTTACATACTACATAAAAAGTAATGTAATTCCAGCTTGGTATTCTCCTTTAAAAAACCTTAAAGGGCCACTAAAGTCCCCCAGACCACTTCATGAATGGTGAGAAGATGAGCATTGCAGAGGAAGTGCTGGAAAAAGGTAAGTAAAACTTTTATTTCAATAATTATTATTGGACATGGGTTGGGGAGGGGGTACCGGTGCTGATTTGCATTCTATGCCTTTCTAATGCCTTTACAAAAAATGTAAACTGTTACAAACCATATATGGCATGGTATATTTACCCCAAGAAATATATCTCTCTATACTAAGTAATGACCACAAATCTCACAAACTCATTTTGTCCCCTTGCAGCAATTTGCTATCCCTAGCAATACCTCTTTGCAGCCATGTCTGCTTTATTCCCTAAACATGTCAGCTTCCCTCCCTACCCTCCCTACCATGTCCCACGCCATTCTCTCTAGCTTCAGGAGATAGAGTATATTTTGCTTGGGTCAAAACATGCCACTGGTCTTTGGGTAAAACTTCATATTCATCAAAATTGTTACTCGACAAGATTACATGCTCTATTGCTATCAAGGGGATTGTTTTTCACTTCAATACATGAAACAATCATTTTGTCATGTTATTATGTAATGCAGTTGTCAAATATGTTGCAGCAATGAAAAGGTTCATTTTCTCAACCTCAAAGGAATAAAAAGTAATAGAAGGAAGCTTTGTTTTACAAATTATACCACAGGTTACAACGTTTTTGAAATTTAGAGATCTCATTTATCTGATCTGAACTGTTAATATGTAGACATTCCCAGAGGCAATTTTGAACATTACGGCTTTGAACTAAACCTTCAACATCAGAGAAAACTGCCAATGTCCCCACAGAGCACGCCAGTCTAAACAAAGGAACAAAGGGTGAGTGAGGGTGGTGTGTAGGGTAAGAAGTCTGAAAAAATATGTTGCCATTATCAGACCAGGTAAAATCAGATTGGAAGCTGTCAAAGGCAAGATTACAAATATTGTATATTATATAATGTAAAATAAAATCTAACTATATTACATGATCTGCCTGTTATTTCAAACTCATGGTCTGTGAAAAGCTATACAATTATATCTCACCATGCACTTATCTACATACATAATACATGTTCCGCTCTGCCTGAGATTAGTGAGATGGAGAAAAAGTCTCTTGTAGAAGCTGCTATTTTAATTTGACTCTCTCCTGAGCAGAAATAGCTGCTGCCAGGTGATGTTGTCTAGCACTGGAACATATATGTAAGTGCGCTGTGTGTACCAGCTTCTGTCAGTGTGCTCTCTGCACTGGCTTCTGTCATTGTTCTATCTGAACCTGCTGCTGTCCTTGTTCTGTCAATATGCCTTCTAAAGCCGTGTTTTGTCACAATGCTGTGTGAAGCAGGATATTGCTTGTTCATGCTGTGTGTAGAAGTGTGCTCTTTGTGTGCATACCTTCCAAAATTGGAAGTTATGTAATCGGGAAGGGCCTTCTAGGGTGGCATTGCCAGTGGCGCAACTTGCTTCACTGGTGACAACCACAAAAGGTGCATGTCAACCTGATGTCAAGCATGCCAAGCTGACATCCCCTACAGGACCATGCAGAGTGTGCTGCTGAAGGGCTCTATGCATGGTCTTAGTGACTTCTGCACAGTGCGAGTGCTTCTAATCATGCGCTCGCACTGTGCTGCCCGAGGACAGTCTCTGGTGTTCTTAGATGCAGTACACCAGGGAACTAAATAGGGTTTGCTGGACAGGACAACAAACTATCCTACTGTAAGCAGGACTGTTGGGAACCTTGTGCATGTATTGTGTAGGAGGGTGCTTTGAGGGAACAGTAAAATACATCTCACGCAAGTACATAGTGCTCAGGGATCTAATCCTTTAGATTGTGAGCTCACATGCTATCTAACTAAACATTTTGTATAAAATAGCTTTGATGGCTAAATCTCAGCTCACAGGCATGGCCCTTTATACCTTTTGTGTTGGTCCATTTATATTGTACTATTTTGTTTGTTTTCCTAATTGTGCAGTGCTGCGGAACATGTTGGCACTTTAAAAATGCTGGTAGTGATAAAAATAATAATAATTATAACCCCACTCACTCCCTTGCAAATTATGGAGTCAGCCAGGGCAAATCTTTCTTGACCAGCTGGGGTGCAAATTCTCAATGCCAGATCCCAATTCTGGGATAAACTCTAGCCTAACTTAAACTTTCAGAAGTTTTATAAACATTTCATATGTTTTTTTTTTTTTTACTAAACTAGAAACCTTTAGTATTTGGTGTTATTATGGAGTTTTATTGATGCATTTCTTCTTCTCTGCAATATCTAATGCTCAGAGCTAATCAACTCAACTGTTAAAATACAGAGTTCCGATTGGCTGCTCCTGCCAGATTCTTTCAATAGCAGTATTTATCAATAACTGTTTCTCAAGGTTTTAAAATTGTTATGCAGTTTTAAGCTTGTCACCTCCTCTCGGATAAATATCTCCAAGTAGCAATTAAATATAGAGGCATTTGTTGCAAATGTCATTTTACTATCCATTTAAAGTGCTTATGTAAATGTTACATCATTGCATTGCATTGCATTCAGATGGAGAAAAAACTATACTTTACTAAGCATTTGTGTTTTGCACCAAAATATATTTTATTCAGATATACCCTGTGTAAGCATGCTTCTGAGAGTCTTCTACTCTGGCTTAAGTACGCCAATTTTTGTATCATGTAAAAATGCACTGTAGTATATAGAGAGCTTATAAAAGTGGATATTGCTTCACAAAATAAATGTTTAGGTGAAGTAGGCATTCGCGATTGAATACAACACATATCTTCATTACATGGCAATAAGACTCTGAGAAGCTGGTAACTGGACTCTGCATCTCAATATTATCTCAGAATGATTCTCAAGTGAGCCAAATATTTCCCCTCTGCAGCAGTTAAGCAGAGGCAAGCACCATTTTCATATGGTCTGCAGTATTTATGAAACTTGCTGTGTCATTATCATATTAATGTATTTCATTTTCTAAGGAGGCGCCAGTTTCCTTCATGTTGAACAATTTAAAATGGTTTCTAACATGTTTTTTTTTTTTCATGGCCTGTTATATACTGGAACAGAAAAACGTAGGCCTTGATTTTGTGAACCTGTGGTATAACATACTAAAATAAACCTGAACTGAATGATAAATTAAGGATAGCTGAGGTATTCTGAGGTAACAGGTAATGATTTGGGAACAGGTGGGTTTTCAGAATAAATACAGTGAATGTTGAGGACAGTAAGACAGAGTAGGTTATGGAATTCCAGAGGACAATATACCGTAAGAAACAGGGGCAGATGGTGAAGTTTTAAGATGGTGGGGCATCTGACTCCTCCCCCAGCATTTTACTCCTCCCTAAACAGTACACATAGATATAGCTAATAGTGAGTCAGGAGTAGCTGAAATGGTTGGAGTCTATTAGTATCTTAATGTTTTAACCATGCACACACTGTGTGCTGAGAGTTAATGGAGTAGCTGACATGTTTCATAACAGCAGCAATATTTAATAGAAAGCTAATGTTATCATAGCAGAAGCACTACTGAAGATGACATCATGTAAGGGAGAGCTAAGAGAGGGCTAGAGAGAGAGAGCTAAGAGAGGGCTAGGAAGATAGAGAGAGAGAGCTAAGAGAGGGCTAGGAAGATAGAGAGAGAGAGCTAAGAGAGGGCTAGGAAGATAGAGAGAGAGAGCTAAGAGAGGGCTAGGAAGATAGAGAGAGAGAGCTAAGAGAGGGCTAGGAAGATAGAGAGAGAGAGAGCTAAGAGAGGGCTAGGAAGATAGAGAGAGAGAGAGAGAGAGAGGGAGCATTTTACAGAGACTGTGTGGGTATCTCTGTATTTCAGCTCTGTGTAATCCAGGGGTAGTCAACCTTTTAATACCTACTGCCCACTTATGTATCTTTTTTGATGGTAAAATTTTCTTATGGCCCACATTTTTTTTAGAAAGGAGGGTTTGTTTTTTTTTAAATGTATTCAAATGTATCTTTTTATTTCTACTTTATGCATGTTTATACATATATAAATTAAATGTAATGAATTTCCGCATCTCCATCGACACAGCGTCTTCTAGCGTGGGAGCTTTTTTAATTGAAGAAAAAGAGAGTTAACTGTGAAAACAATAAATAAAAACAATAAAGTATTTTTTTCGCTTTTTGTCCTTTTACTTGTTTCTCCTTTTTCTTTTCTTCTTCTCTTTTCTCCTTCCTTATTGCACATCCCACTTTATTATTAGCCAACAATAAAAAAATGAAACGGAAAAAATGAATATCTATATATTCTCTCCTCATTCCTTTACTTCTTTTCCTTCTTTCTTTTATTTTATGTTAAAGCGGCACTGTCATGCCAAACTTACCTTTCCTCAATCTCTTCCTCTTCTCCCCCTCTCTCGGGATCTGTTATTCTTTTCTTCCTGTCTTCTTTATTTTTCTTTAAAATCATAAGACAAAGTAGGGACTCTGTCTTATGGAGGATTCCTCCGCTTGACCAGCTCTGACCAGCGGAGGAGCAAAGTGTGCTTCATTTCCGCTGGTCAGACCAATTTTCCCATGATCCCTAGCTTTCCTCCCAGTTCCCACAATGCTTCCTGTCAGTATTGCCGAACGTCCTGTCACTTAGACAGAACGCCGGCAAAACTGCCGAATTGCATCCTAACAGAATGAGCACTGTTTCTCCATTGGAGTTAGGATGCAATTCGGTACTTTGTTCGGATCGGAATTTCATTCTAATGAATGAAACCCCGATCCTATTCATTGCTGTGGCTGCATCTTGCAGCCGCTTAGTAGATAACTCCCTAATTCCCACGGTATTAGGGAGCTATCTACTAAAAGGCTGAAAGACCTAAACTGGTCTTTCAGCCAACTTTACTAATACTAAGTAAAAATGACTTGGTATTAGTAAATAATATGCCCCTACTCGCTATACCGCGAGTAGGGGCATGTCTAGTAAGCAGTGAGCAGCCTGTGGCTGCTCACTGTAAAAAAAAAATAAAAAAAATATTGCCCCCCACCCCTAAACGACGGGTGGGGGCTGTAAAGTAAAATAAGGGAGGGAGACCTATTGTCCCCCCCCCGGCCCCCACCCCTGAGCGGTGGGTGGGGGCCATAAAGATAATGAGGGGGGGGGACCTACTGTCCTCCCCCCCCGGCCCCCACCCCTGGGCGGCGGGTGGGGGCCATAATGGTAATAAGAGGGGGGGACCTACTGTCCTCCCCCCCCTCGGCCCCCACCCCTGGGCGGCGGGTGGGGGCCATAATAGTAGTAGGGGGGGGAACCTACTGTCCTCCCCCCCGGCCCTCACCCCTGGCCGGCGGGTGGGGGCCATAATGGTAATAAGAGGGGGGGGACCTACTGTCCTCCCCCCCCCACGGCCCCCAACCCTGGGGGGCGGGTGGGGGCCATAATAGTAGTAGGGGGGGACCTACTGTCCTCCCCCTCCGCCCCCACCCCTGGGCGGCGGGTGGGGGCCATAATAGTAGAAGGGGGGGGACCTACTGTCCTCCCCCCCGGCCCCCACCCCTGGCCGGCGGGTGGGGACCATAATGGTAATAAGAGGGGGGGGACCTACTGTCCTCCCCCCCCCGGCCCCCACCCCTGGGCGGCGGGTGGGGGCCATAATAGTAATAAGGGGGGGGACCTACTGTCCTCCAGCCCCCGGCCCCCACCCCTGGGCGGCGGGTGGGGGCCATAACGATAATGGGGGGGGACCTACTGCCCCCCCCCCGGCCCCCACCCCTGGGCGGCGGGTGGGGGCACTAAGTAAATTCCCCCCCCCCCCATCAAGGTGACTAGGGGTGCCCAAGCCCCTAGTCACCCACCCCCCACCCAAATAAAAAATGCCCCTACCTACCCCCCTCACCCTAAAAAATAGTGAGGGGGGAATAAAATTGCTAACCTGTAAAGTAAAATTAAACTTACCATTCGACGTCTTCTTTTTTCTAAAATCTTCATTTTCAGCCCCCAAAAAGGCCAAATAAAAAACCATCATAGCCGTCGAACTAAAAATAAAATAAAAAACCCGAGCGCAAAAAAAAAAACCTGACGAAAAAGAAAAAACCTGAGCGCACAAAAAAAATAATCCATCTTCACCCATGGAGGGCTCCGCGCAGACTGAGCTCCGCAGGGCGGGGCAAGGCTTATAAAGCCTTGCCCCGCCCTGCAATTAGCCTAAGAACACTCTGATTGGTGGGTTTAAGCCAATCAGAGTGCTCTTTGTCATTTTACAAGCGTGGGAAAGTTCTTTGGAATTTTCCCACGCTTGTAAAATGACACAGAGCACTGTGATTGGATGGATTTCAAGCCATCCAATCACAGTGCTCTGTGTCATTTTACAAGCGTGGGAAAGTTCTTTGGATTTTCCCACGCTTGTAAAATGACACAGAGCACTGTGATTGGATGGATTTCAAGCCATCCAATCACAGTGCTCTGTGTCATTTTACAAGCGTGGGAAAGTTCTTTGGAATTTCCCACGCTTGTAAAATGACACAGAGCACTGTGATTGGATGGCTTGAAATCCATCCAATCCCAGTGCTCTGTGTCATTTTACAAGCGTGGGAAAGTTCTTTGGAATTTTCCCACGCTTGTAAAATGACACAGAGCACTGTGATTGGATGGATTTCAAGCCATCCAATCACAGTGCTCTGTGTCATTTTACAAGCGTGGGAAAGTTCTTTGGAATTTCCCACGCTTGTAAAATGACACAGAGCACTGTGATTGGATGGCTTGAAATCCATCCAATCACAGTGCTCTGTGTCATTTTACAAGCGTGGGAAAGTTCTTTGGAATTTTCCCACGCTTGTAAAATGACACAGAGCACTGTGATTGGATGGATTTCAAGCCATCCAATCACAGTGCTCTGTGTCATTTTACAAGCGTGGGAAAGTTCTTTGGAATTTTCCCACGCTTGTAAAATGACACAGAGCACTGTGATTGGATGGCTTGAAATCCATCCAATCACAGTGCTCTGTGTCATTTTACAAGCGTGGGAAAATTCCAAAGAACTTTCCCACGCTTGTAAAATGACAAAGAGCACTCTGATTGGCTTAAACCCACCAATCAGAGTGTTCTTAGGCTAATTGCAGGGCGGGGCAAGGCTTTATAAGCCTTGCCCCGCCCTGCGGAGCTCAGTCTGCGCGGAGCCCTCCATGGGTGAAGATGGATTATTTTTTTGTGCGCTCGGGTTTTTTCTTTTTCGTCGGGTTTTTTTTTTGCGCTCGGGTTTTCTATTTTAATTTTAGTTCGACGGCTATGATGGTTTTTTATTTGGCCTTTTTTGGGGCTGAAAATGAAGATTTTAGAAAAAAGAAGACGTCGAATGGTAAGTTTAATTTTACTTTACAGGTTAGCAATTTTATTCCCCCCTCACTATTTTTTAGGGTGAGGGGGGTAGGTAGGGGCATTTTTTATTTGGGTGGGGGGTGGGTGACTAGGGGCTTGGGCACCCCTAGTCACCTTGATGGGGGGGGGGAATTTACTTAGTGCCCCCACCCGCCGCCCAGGGGTGGGGGCGGGGGGAGGACAGTAGGTCCCCCCCCATTATCGTTATGGCCCCCACCCGCCGCCCAGGGGTGGGGGCCGGGGGCTGGAGGACAGTAGGTCCCCCCCCCTTATTACTCTTATGGCCCCCACCCGCCGCCCAGGGGTGGGGGCCGGGGGGGAGGACAGTAGGTCCCCCCCCCTACTACTATTATGGCCCCCACCCGCCGCCCAGGGGTGGGGGCCGGGGGGTGGAGGACAGTAGGTCCCCCCCTTATTACCATTTTTTTTTTTTTTTACAGTGAGCAGCCACAGGCTGCTCACTGTTTAGTGGACATGCCCCTACTCGCGGTATAGCGAGTAGGGGCATTGGGGAGATTTTAATCTCCCTTGTGCTATTATGGGGGTCATATTGACCCCCATAGAGTGAGGAGGGGACCTGGGGGGCTTATGAAGTGGTGGGGAGCACTGCTCCCTGCCGCTTCTGTCTTTACATTACAAGGAGGGAGCTGCACGTCGGTAGCTCCCTCCTTGTAATAAAAGCGAACAAACAAACGAACACTGATACACAGTGTTAGTTTGTTCGTCTGATTTTTTCTATTCATTCATTCGTCTGTCTGATGAATGAATGAATAGGTGAAATTCCCGTTCGCATGTCCAGATGTTTCACTGGGCATGTGCGGGAATCTCAGGGCTATCTAGTGTGGGTAGATGACGTGTCCCACAGGGACTTCACCTACCCACACAAAGATGGCGGCGCCCTGAATATAGATCGGGGCAGAAAATAAAGAATAAAAAATAGGTAATGTGGGGGGCATAGGGGCATTTGGGGGTGACTAGGGGGTCGATTGGATGTAGTTGAGGCGGGAGGGGGGTTAAAAAAAAAACGGAATTCGGCATGACAGTGCCGCTTTAAGCAAACCAAGTAAAAAGAAAATAACAGAACTTAGCAGAACGTGCCAAAGGAAAATAATTGAACTCGGCTTGCCAAAGTTCAATATCAGTCGCTCTAAGCGTGACACTAACCGTCCCTACTTTCACATCCAGTGCATAAGATCTCCTCCTCTTCTGGAGTGTTACATCATCACGCACCATCTGTCCCGATCAGGAGTGCAGCCGCGCACAGAGATTTAGCAAACAGAGGCGTTCACGCAATGCGTGTTGGGTGTCTTTGTGAGCTCTGGAGGAGGGAGGGTCTGGCTGGAGGGAGCCATGCGCCTGTGTGGGACATCTGGTTTTGCTGGAGAACTGAGGGCCGTGGACAAAACCCACCACCGCCCATCATGAAAGCTTGAACTGCCCGTTAGAGGGCGGTAGGGACCAGGTTGACTCCCACTGGTATAAGCCATCACAGTGATCCTGGCTGTTTGGTATAGTTATGATTATCTCCTTATTGTGCCCAGCTCTGTTTGTTATCTCTCTGTATTTTACTTAGCTCTGCCTGATGTATTGGGTATCTCTGTAGTCTACTCAGCTCTCTGTATTGTATAGGTATCTTTGTAATTGTGCATTATATCTGTATTTTTTCTTAGCTCTGTTTGTAGTACTGTTATTTCTATATTAGAAAAAGAGAGGGCGTATACCGCGCTTATAGTATTAAAAATAAAGTATACAAAGATACATACATATGTTCTTGGATATTCCAATTAATCGTGACCTCAAAGGGAAATACAAATAAAAAAATAATAGCGCAATACAGCAAATATAGTAATAGAAATAAATGATAGGAAACTAAGTACAGTCCACTCACATGAAGTAGAGCTATAACAGAGCTCTACTGTAAAGGCGCTTGGACGGTACAATCCCCGTCTTGGGATTCGTGGTGGTTGCCGCAGATGTATTCAAAGGTGCCAAGTATATAGTTGGTATAAAAAGAAAAAATAGCAGCAATATGGTGAAGTAAGTCCAAGTGGTAGAATAAAATAGTAAAAAGTAATGTACTTACACTTTCTAGAGCATGTAACCTGCTCTAGTGTAAACAGCTTGGGTGGTATGATCCCCACCAAGGATATACAGGATACCAGGAAATGAAGATAATAAAAAAGTAACTTAAAAGTATACGTTAATGTAAACAGACTAGACAATGAATATTAAAATATAGATATAAAATATAGATACAAAATATAGTCCCACTTAACGCGTTTCGCCTGATAGGCTTCTTCAGAAGTGTGGTGTAGAGTTCAAACAGTCCGTTTTTATATCTTCTTTGATGAGTAGATGATTTCCTGGTGAGGTGACTTCCGGGTTTCGGCTTTGTGTTGATACGCATGCGTCAGACCGGAAATGGCGCGACATCCGTGTCGCACCGGAAGTGATGCGTTGTTCTGATGCAGGCCGGGAATGGCCGCGGCATGTCCATAAGGGGAGGGGGAGCATGATGACGTGACGCTCGTGGAACGCACGCACACCCAGGAAGTGGTGTGCGTCGCGTTCCAGATGTCACTCCTAAGTCCAATCTTAAAGGGAGTATAGGCTGTAATGACCGGGTGATGGCGTGGCGGCCATTTTGGATAAGGGCAATAGTCCATAAATATATGAAAAAAAACACATGAATAATACATGATAAATAACACAAGCAATGATTATAAGGAAAGTAGATATTATATTAGTGATATCATATAATCAGAATAAAAACAAGAATAAAAAGGGCAGCTTCACTAAATGGCTAAAACCTCTAAAGTGAATATAGTGACAATAGCTTTGCAGATAAGGCTAATTATCAAACATAATTCTCAGGGTACAAATATTGAGAATAGGTGCACCCAATTGGTGGATGTTGGAGCATACTCTGAGAGAGGGTGGACAAATAATAATGGAAGCATATGGTTTAAATTATGGAGTAAAAATAAAAAAATATTTTTATATATATAATAAATAATAAAAACGGGGTACTAGTAAAAATCTGATATGAAAAAAGAGGGAAGATAAAAGGTTAACCGTAAGAAATCTATAAAATATAGAATATCTAACTGAACTTTAAAAAAAATTTTTATTAAGTATAAAAAATTATAAAAAATTAAAAAGGTCGAAGTCCACATTTAACCCCTTGGGGTGTAGGGTATCTAGTTGGTATACCCATTGCATTTCTGTTTGTCCAATCTTTCTTATAATATCTCCTCCTCTCCAGTGGTTTTTCACTATTTTAATACCAATAAAAGTAAGGTGCTTAGGATCATTATTGTGCATGCAGAAGTGTGCTGGTATTGAGTGGTTTTGTACACCTTTTTCTATATTTCTGCAATGTTCTGCAATTCTGGTTTTCAGTGGTCTGATCGTTCTGCCCACATATTGAAGGCCACATGAACATTCTAATAGATAAATTACATTTTTACTGTTGCATGAAATGACATCTTTAATATTATATATTTTATTTGTATTGTTTGATTTAAACTCAGTAATGGTTCTTTTAGTAGTTTTTGTTTTCTTACATGCCATGCAGCAATTACATTTATAAAAACCTTTTTTGTCCATAAAATTATTTATCTTATTAGGACTCTTTTTTGTAAAATTTTTTGTCAAATGCATTTTAAGGTTAGGAGCTCCTCTGAATATTATTCTTGGTTTGTCAGGGATTAATTTACCTAAAATTTCGTCTTCCTTCAATAGGTGCCAGTGTTTCGTTAAAATTTTCTTTAATTGTCTGTTTTTGTTATTGTAATCTAATACGATTGGTAGGGTAAAATCACAATTATTCTGATTAGCTGGAGTTTTAACCTTATGTATAAGTTGGTTCCTATTGGTTGTGGTAATTTGGTTAATAGTAGAATCAATGTGATTACCATTATAGCCTTTTTGTATAAAACTTTTCTTCAATGTATTTGCTTGCTCTAAAAACACAGAATTATCTGAACAATTTCTTTTTAGGCGCATCATTTGGCTTTTGGGTATGTTGTCCAGCCATATTTTATTGTGACAACTTTCAGTGCTTATATAGTTATTTACATTTACCTCTTTAAAATGTGTCTTTGTTTGTATTTGATTATCTTTAATGTATATATTTAGATCTAAATAGGTCACTGCAGTACTGCTAAAATCAGCTGTTAAAACTATTCCTTCTTCATTTATGTTTAAAAAAGAAATAAAATCCTTGGCCGAACTCATAGAGCCCTTCCAGATGAATAAAAGGTCATCTATATAACGAGAGTAGGATACCAGGTTTTCCACCCAGTCATGTCCCCTCCACACGGCTCGGTCCTCCCACTCCGCCATATAGAGGTTGGCATAACTGGGTGCAAACCTGGTACCCATAGCTGTGCCAGTTTTCTGTAGGAAGAAGCTATCTTTGAACCAGAAATAATTATATTTTAAAATTAGATCTATGCCTTCAATAATAAAATCAGTATGTTCTTGAGGCATAGAGTCATCTCGTTCTAAAACAGATCTTATTGCTTGGCATCCCTTATTGTGCTGAATAATCGTGTATAGTGACTGCACATCGCACGTAATGAGTATATAATCATTGTTCCAGGTAATGGTTTCCAATTTTTTCAAAAGATCTATTGTGTCTTTTGAGTAAGATTTTGTTTGTTTAACGTACGGCTGCAGCATTATGTCGATATACTCAGATAGGTTGGAGAGAAGGGATCCTATTCCTGACACAATAGGGCGTCCCTGTGGGTTATTTAAACATTTATGAATTTTTGGTAAAAAGTATATCACTGGGGTTTTGGGGAATAGTATTTTTATATAATTATACTCCTTCTCATTTAAAATTCCAATCTCCTTACCTCTATTTAAATAGTCATAAAATTTATGACATCTCACCTATAAAAAGTCGCAAAAGATGCTTAGAGGGAGGAGATCAGGTAGAAGACACCAAAAAAGGAAGACTAGAGAGCTTCTAGTTCAAAAAACACAGGAGACACCTACTGGTATATTCAATCTATCTGATAAAATCCTGAACACAACAGAAACAAATATTTTAAAACGAGGCTTAAAGTTTGCCCCCACAAAGTCATACAATTCCTTCCTAGCCTACATTGACATGAATAAATTTGTTAGGAATGCGACCTTAAAACGCTTTTTTGTTGATAAAAGCAAAACCAACCAATCAGCTAATACAGCGAATACAAATCCAAAAGTTTATAAAGATAGTGAATTAAAAAACAAATCCACCTTCTACCCGGCACATTTTAAATCAAGCGCTTTAGATATATTCGAAAAGAAAGTAGTCAAGGACTTAAAAATCCTAGACACTAAAAAAATAAAAGACAGACCAAATATGAGCAGAAAAGAAATAAAAATATTAAAAGAACTATATGACGATACTTCAATAGTAATCAAGCCAGCCGACAAAGGCGGAGGCCTCGTCATTTTATCTAAAGACAAATACGAAACAGAAGCTTATAGACAGCTCAATGACCCCAATACTTACATTAAATTGGATAGTGACCCAATAGGAGATATAAAATTTAAATTTTATGACTATTTAAATAGAGGTAAGGAGATTGGAATCTTAAATGAGAAGGAGTATAATTATATAAAAATACTATTCCCCAAAACCCCAGTGATATACTTTTTACCAAAAATTCATAAATGTTTAAATAACCCACCGGGACGCCCTATTGTGTCAGGAATAGGATCCCTTCTCTCCAACCTATCTGAGTATATCGACATAATGCTGCAGCCGTACGTTAAACAAACAAAATCTTACTCAAAAGACACAATAGATCTTTTGAAAAAATTGGAAACCATTACCTGGAACAATGATACTCATTATATACTCATTACGTGCGATGTGCAGTCACTATACACGATTATTCAGCACAATAAGGGATGCCAAGCAATAAGATCTGTTTTAGAACGAGATGACTCTATGCCTCAAGAACATACTGATTTTATTATTGAAGGCATAGATCTAATTTTAAAATATAATTATTTCTGGTTCAAAGATAGCTTCTTCCTACAGAAAACTGGCACAGCTATGGGTACCAGGTTTGCACCCAGTTATGCCAACCTCTATATGGCGGAGTGGGAGGACCGAGCCGTGTGGAGGGGACATGACTGGGTGGAAAACCTGGTATCCTACTCTCGTTATATAGATGACCTTTTATTCATCTGGAAGGGCTCTATGAGTTCGGCCAAGGATTTTATTTCTTTTTTAAACATAAATGAAGAAGGAATAGTTTTAACAGCTGATTTTAGCAGTACTGCAGTGACCTATTTAGATCTAAATATATACATTAAAGATAATCAAATACAAACAAAGACACATTTTAAAGAGGTAAATGTAAATAACTATATAAGCACTGAAAGTTGTCACAATAAAATATGGCTGGACAACATACCCAAAAGCCAAATGATGCGCCTAAAAAGAAATTGTTCAGATAATTCTGTGTTTTTAGAGCAAGCAAATACATTGAAGAAAAGTTTTATACAAAAAGGCTATAATGGTTATCACATTGATTCTACTATTAACCAAATTACCACAACCAATAGGAACCAACTTATACATAAGGTTAAAACTCCAGCTAATCAGAATAATTGTGATTTTACCCTACCAATCGTATTAGATTACAATAACAAAAACAGACAATTAAAGAAAATTTTAACGAAACACTGGCACCTATTGAAGGAAGACGAAATTTTAGGTAAATTAATCCCTGACAAACCAAGAATAATATTCAGAGGAGCTCCTAACCTTAAAATGCATTTGACAAAAAATTTTACAAAAAAGAGTCCTAATAAGATAAATAATTTTATGGACAAAAAAGGTTTTTATAAATGTAATTGCTGCATGGCATGTAAGAAAACAAAAACTACTAAAAGAACCATTACTGAGTTTAAATCAAACAATACAAATAAAATATATAATATTAAAGATGTCATTTCATGCAACAGTAAAAATGTAATTTATCTATTAGAATGTTCATGTGGCCTTCAATATGTGGGCAGAACGATCAGACCACTGAAAACCAGAATTGCAGAACATTGCAGAAATATAGAAAAAGGTGTACAAAACCACTCAATACCAGCACACTTCTGCATGCACAATAATGATCCTAAGCACCTTACTTTTATTGGTATTAAAATAGTGAAAAACCACTGGAGAGGAGGAGATATTATAAGAAAGATTGGACAAACAGAAATGCAATGGGTATACCAACTAGATACCCTACACCCCAAGGGGTTAAATGTGGACTTCGACCTTTTTAATTTTTTATAATTTTTTATACTTAATAAAAAAAAATTTTAAAGTTCAGTTAGATATTCTATATTTTATAGATTTCTTACGGTTAACCTTTTATCTTCCCTCTTTTTTCATATCAGATTTTTACTAGTACCCCGTTTTTATTATTTATTATATATATAAAAATATTTTTTTATTTTTACTCCATAATTTAAACCATATGCTTCCATTATTATTTGTCCACCCTCTCTCAGAGTATGCTCCAACATCCACCAATTGGGTGCACCTATTCTCAATATTTGTACCCTGAGAATTATGTTTGATAATTAGCCTTATCTGCAAAGCTATTGTCACTATATTCACTTTAGAGGTTTTAGCCATTTAGTGAAGCTGCCCTTTTTATTCTTGTTTTTATTCTGATTATATGATATCACTAATATAATATCTACTTTCCTTATAATCATTGCTTGTGTTATTTATCATGTATTATTCATGTGTTTTTTTCATATATTTATGGACTATTGCCCTTATCCAAAATGGCCGCCACGCCATCACCCGGTCATTACAGCCTATACTCCCTTTAAGATTGGACTTAGGAGTGACATCTGGAACGCGACGCACACCACTTCCTGGGTGTGCGTGCGTTCCACGAGCGTCACGTCATCATGCTCCCCCTCCCCTTATGGACATGCCGCGGCCATTCCCGGCCTGCATCAGAACAACGCATCACTTCCGGTGCGACACGGATGTCGCGCCATTTCCGGTCTGACGCATGCGTATCAACACAAAGCCGAAACCCGGAAGTCACCTCACCAGGAAATCATCTACTCATCAAATAAGATATAAAAACGGACTGTTTGAACTCTACACCACACTTCTGAAGAAGCCTATCAGGCGAAACGCGTTAAGTGGGACTATATTTTGTATCTATATTTTATATCTATATTTTAATATTCATTGTCTAGTCTGTTTACATTAAAGTATACTTTTAAGTTACTTTTTATTATCTTCATTTCCTGGTATCCTGTATATCCTTGGTGGGGATCATACCACCCAAGCTGTTTACACTAGAGCAGGTTACATGCTCTAGAAAGTGTAAGTACATTACTTTTTACTATTTTATTCTACCACTTGGACTTACTTCACCATATTGCTGCTATTTTTTCTTTTTATACCAACTATATACTTGGCACCTTTGAATACATCTGCGGCAACCACCACGAATCCCAAGACGGGGATTGTACCGTCCAAGCGCCTTTACAGTAGAGCTCTGTTATAGCTCTACTTCATGTGAGTGGACTGTACTTAGTTTCCTATCATTTATTTCTATTACTATATTTGCTGTATTGCGCTATTATTTTTTTATTTGTATTTCCCTTTGAGGTCACGATTAATTGGAATATCCAAGAACATATGTATGTATCTTTGTATACTTTATTTTTAATACTATAAGCGCGGTATACGCCCTCTCTTTTTCTACTATTTCACTCACAAGGTTGGGGAATCCTTGTCCTGTATACTGCTGCCTGGTTACTATAGTGAGCGCCTATTACTCTTCTTTTTTTATTTCTATATTATACTCAGTCAACATAGTACCAGCACATCATTAGACATAATTGTAGTATGCAGAGGGCAGCCCTTTGTCACCATCCCTGGTGGTTCATCCACCCTGTCATTTTATATCTGTACCTTTCATTGTTGGGAGGGACACCCCCTGAAATGCTTGTGTTTTTGATGTCTCCACATTACAATTTAGTAGCACTTGTGCAGCAAGCACATTTTTTTTATACTTTTATCCATATTTGTTGATGTCTATTCTCATGCTTGCACTATAATGAGCAAACAGTACTGGAGTGAATTTGGCAGCAGATTAGTTAGGTTTTGTATATTTTAGATACCATAGTAATTTACTTTTCTTTTAACTGTTTTTTGCATAAATGCAAGACCTTGCCACTGTACATCATTCCGATGAAAATTTAAGCATGAAATTCTAAAAGAATCCTTATTTACTGTATCTATCCTTTACTTCTAAAGTTAACAGAAATATATTTCCAGTATCTTTCAATAACATTTACTGCACAGTGAATGCAAAATTTAATTGAAGGTCGTTATAAAAGCTGAAAAATCTCAAGAGGCATGCAATCTGTCTGTGGAAGTATAACATTTTAGTCTTTATGTCTGGATTTAAAATTTCCAGTGAGCCTTTGCATTTTAATTTCTATCTGAGTGAGCAGCAGCAACCTCATTGGGTACAATTGTATTACTCATCTGCATTTTGAATATACCTCATGCAGGTTTACCAACTGTCCTTCTTCAAGGAAAACAGCAGCTACCCTTTATCAGGAAAATTACCAATTTCCAAAAGAAAAGGTAAATATGGAAATGATAGTGTATAAAATTGTTTAACATGCCCTGGCCTGAAATCATGCAGAGATTTTGCATCTGCATCTGTATTGAGTTATTCGCATTGCTGTTTGCACACATGGCACTTTCAAATAAAATGTAGTAGTGATTTATGAATGTCAAAGCAAAATCATTTAAATGAGTTAGACTGCTAGAAGGTATTTTTCTATTTTTTTTTTTTTTTTTGTAGAAAAGGTCATTTTAGTTTTTCATGTAAGCACAGTTGGTGAATCGCCTTTGTAGTTATGGATATATTTGAACAAACCAGTAGGAAGGGTCTTGATTTTAGTACAATGTGCAGGGCTTACGAAACAAAAAGAGTTTTCTCCTGGCAACGGTCTAGCTCATATGACAAGTGGCAGAATAATAGATAGAATTTCCTATGGTGAGACTTATCCTAGCAAAAGTACGTTAAAACCGTGAGGTTATGTTTTTTTTCAAAATTAAAAATATTTATGTTTCTATTTTTATTGTGTGAAGAAATACATTTTCATACATGGGAAACTGCAAAGTTCAAACCAACATTTCAGGCTGATTCTGTCCCCTCCTATCCCTTAATGATCTTTCCTCCTCTCCTGTCCCTCAGTGCTCTAACCTCCCCAGCGGTCCCTTAGTGCTCTCCGTTGCCCCCTGTCCCTTAGTGATATCCCCTCCCCTCCAGTCCATTAGTGCTTTCCCCACCCGTCTCTTAGAGCTCTGCCCTTCTGTCCCTTAGTGCTCTCCCGTCTTGTCCCTTAGTGCTCTCCCCTCCCCTCCCTTAGTGTTCTCCCTTGCCCCCCTGTCCGTTATTGATATCCCCTTCCCTCCAGTCCATTAATGCTCTTCCCACTCATCCCTTGGAGCTCCCCCCTCCTGTCCCTTAGTGATCTCCCCTGTTCCTTAGTGCTCTCTCCTCCTCTGCCCTCCCTTAGTGTTCCTCTCCCCTCCCTGTCTCTTAGTGATCTCCCCTGTCCCTTAGTGCTCTCTCCTCTCCTCCCCTCCCCTCCCTTAGTTTTCCTCTCCCCTTCCTGTACCTTAGTGGTCCCCTTCCTCCCCTGTTATGGTCCTCTACTCTTCTCCCACCCCCTTAGTGATCCTCTCTCTCTCTCCCTCCCCCTTAGTGGTCCTCCCTATCCCCCACCAGCTTAGTGGTCCTCTCTCTCCTCCTCCCCCACCAGCTTAGTGGTCCTGCCTCTCCCCCACTCTTAGTGGTCCTACCTCTCCCACCCCTCCTAGTTGTCCTGCCTCTCCCCCACCCCCTTAGTGTTCCTCTCCCTACCCCTATTTAGTTGCCCTCCCTCTCTCCCTCTCCCTTAGTGATCTTCCCTCTCCCCCACCACTTTAGTGGTTCTCACTCTCCCACACCCCCTTAGTGGTCCTCTCCTCCTCCCCCCCTCCTTCCGTGCCTCCTACCTATGTTTAAAGCGTGACCAGGTGGTGAACCGCGGTACAGGAGCTTCTGTTTCCTGTAACCGGCCGGACTGACAGGAAGTGCTTTCACAGATGCTCCTGTACCGCGGTCCACCACCCATGCTGCCCTGCCACGCTACACTGAGTGACTGGCAGGAAGGAGTGCTGTGATTTTCCCTTCTGCCGGGTCACTCAAATCATGGTAGGTTCCCTACAGGATGCGACGGCCCTGATCCACTTACATGGGATTTGCAGGTCAAGGTTAAATAGGGCCCTTGAATGAGGCATCTATGACAAAGAGGGGTGCCAAACTGGGGTGGGGGGAGGCAGGTTTGTATTCCTGGAACTATAGTATCCCTTTAAAAATATATTTTCAAATGTGAAAAGTTTTATCATCCCTGGCTTTCTAAGGTAATAAGTCCACGTAATCTTTAAACAGTTGTAGCACGTGACATGTAAAATAATGATCTCTGATTAATTAGAACCGCAATTTCAGTGCCAACACATACATGAACATAAACAATATTGCTGTGCAAAGGTGATACAATATTTAATTTCTGCGGAGACATTTTTGCTCTATCTCCAAACATCATTTTTGAATTAGAGCATTTATACGCATTAATGATACTATATTCACAATTGTAAGATTGCCGTTAATGGTCATATTTTACCTAACCATTGCCGTACATTTATTATTAAATAAATGTTTTTATATAGAAAGTGCTAATTACGATGTGAAAAATGAAGGTCCTGATAAAATGCACTTACACTCTATGATGGTCGGCAGATATATATCATTAAGTACAAAAAAATAAATAAAAAATAACCAAAATTCAATAGAGATTTATGGATAATAGAGAATACTCAAAGTGCGCAGGGTAAAATATTTAGAATGCATGTAGCACTTTTATGTGTTTAATGTATATATCATGAGCTGGCTTGTCCAAGGACACAAGGATGAGCTGGGTGAACTGGGTGAACTGGGTTTATGTATATATGCTATGATAATTCTATGTTGTCGTTATGCTCTTAGCTTGATCTTGAAATCCTAAGGACAGTGCAATAAGTACACTTAATAAGCCTTTCAAATGATTTATTTTTGGTTAAACATTTAAAATGGTTTCATATAATGAAAATGTTTTAATATGCTGATATTTTTGAAATATGGATATATTTGATATTTTAATATTTTACAAAATATATATTTTTAATAGTTTGTTCAAAAATACCAACTCATTTGAAAAGCTTATCTAAAAATATTAAATCAAGGTCATATTAACATAACAATGTTGTTTGTCCCGTATCAGTAAAACAGGTAAAAGACAAGATAAAGCATAGAAACAAATACTGAGAAAATATAAAACATTCAAGACACTTTAATATAGAATGTGCAGTAACAGGTGCTGTTTCATTCAGAATGCAATTACATCTTCTTCTTACATTGTACAAGTTTAAATTTTGTGATCCATTTATTGGTATTTTGAGTCTTCTAGGTTATTTCATAAGTGGGTTCACATAGCCCTTAATAAAAAGCACAGCGATATGAAGATAACGATTGTTATTCATAAAACTTTTTTTTTTACTATTATGCAAAGCATGCTTCGAACTTGTATTCAGAACGTACATTTGAAGATGCCTTTGAATTCTAATTTCAATGATCAGTAGTCGGCTGTTGGTTGGGGAGTCATAATTTAGCTGTGACTGTTCTACATTGAATTCAACGAGTCATATTCTGTGCAAATGTACAAACACCAGTGTTATGCCAAAATGCTTTACTTTGTGTTGCGCAACTCACAGGGAGGTGAGTTTTTTTGGCCACAGTTTTAAGGAAAGCTGTCAATGAAGTTCAAAACAGAGCTTCCCACATCAAAGCAATGTATGAGACAGCTTGGATAATTTAAGAAATAAATTACTGGTATTGTAATAATATATTTTTATGCACATATTTAAAAAAAGAACTGAAATTTCCAACTTCCTGAAAGGCCATATGGGATGTGAGAATCAGTCTAGATTATTTAAAAAATACATGTAACCTTAAAGAGACAACAATACACAGATAAACTTTTTAAGATATATCTGATTGAAAATAAAACCATATTTTGTTCCATGCAGGCTGTGTCAATCACAGCCAGGGGAGATGTGGCTATGACTTACTTGTCAGAAAGAAAAGGGAATTAACTCATAAATGTCAGAGAAGTGAGCAGTGAGACTGCAGGTGCACGATCTATACACCAAAACTACTTCATTAAGCTAAAGTTGTTTGGTGATTATAGTGTCTCTTTACGTCTTTGAATTGAAGTAAAATACCGAACAAAATCCAAGCCATACAGGTTTGATGAGAGCATGGTTTATGGAGCTGGCAGTGTTTCACCCCACAAAACGCGACTTTGTAAAAAATAAACATTTCCTGGGCAAAATGAGCTTTGAACCTCTGCTTATAAATAGTCATGGAGTCCTAACAAGGTATCTCCGAAATTGTTAAGTTTACATTATATTATCTGTCATCTCCTGAGAAATCTCAATGTGATAAGGCTTCAATTTTTGTTACAAATTATCTTATTTAATTCTATGATTTATGGCCTCTGACACTCATTGACACAGACATACTTAACCCCAACTGAGCCTTATGATCTAAACACCTTTATTTTTTGTTTTACATTTAAATTGACAATGTGGGGAAAATGAACAAATTAAAAAAACAGAAAGCAGAAAAAACTGAAAACTCACAAATAGTAACACAAGGTTGATTTCCTAATGTTTATGGGATGTACATATATACTGTGTTCTGTGGAAACAACTACCCTACATTGGCCTACAAAATGGGTTCAGAGATGTCTTTTTTAAAAAAAATAAAATAAATAAAAACTGCATAATAAACCAGGCCAGGAGCCTGCCAGCAACCTATTTGTTCTCTCCCCCATAACTGTATGGGGTGTACATATTTACTGTGCTCTGTGGAAACAACTGCCCTTCATTGGCCTACAAAATGGGTACAGAGATGTTTTTTGTTGTTGTTTTGAAATAAATAAAACTGGTTTGAACTTAAGGCAAAGGCTAACAATGCAATGACTATATAGTTGAACATAGATATTAATTATATATTTAATTGCTTTAGCGATAAATAATAAAACACTGTCGCTCCAGCATTATAAACCAGGCCAAGCAGCCTATTGTTCTCTCCCAATCACTTAAAGGACCACTATAGGCACCCAGACCACTTCAGCTTAATGAAGTGGTCTGGGTGCCAGGTGCAGCTAGGGTTAACCCATTTTTTATAAACATAGCAGTTTCAGAGAAACTGCTATGTTTATAAATGGGTTAATCCAGCCCTCAAATCCTCTAGTGGCTGTCTCATTGACAGCCGCTAGAGGCGCTTGCGTGATTCTCACTGTGAAAATCACAGTGAGAGCACGCAAGCGTCCATAGGAAAGCATTGTAAATGCTTTCCTATGAGACCGGCTGAATGCGCGCGCAGCTATTGCCACGTGTGCGCATTCAGCCGAATGGGAGGAGAGGAGGAGGAGATGAAGAGGAGGAGAGCTCCCCGCCCGGCGCTGGAGAAAGGTAAGTTTTAACCCCTTTCCTCTCCCCAGAGCCCGGCGGGAGGGGGACCCTGAGGGTGGGGGCACCCTCAGGGCACTATAGTGCCAGGAAAACAAGTATGTTTTCCTGGCACTATAGTGGTCCTTTAACCCCTTAAGGACCAAACTTCTGGAATAAAAGGGAATCATTACATGTCACACATGTCATGTGTCCTTAAGGGGTTAAACATGTTTGTGGCTATTGCAAGAGTGTAAAACAAATGTAAAACTCCCTTTCATTTTCTCTCATTCATTCCTACCTCTTTCTGTTCTCAATACCAGTAATGGCTTAAAGAAGGGGAAGATTAATTTGCAATCAAATGGTCGGAGAGATTTCTAGGAACCACAAAACCTGGCAACTCTTCATGTTTAAGTTGCAGTGTGTGCAGTTCAATCCTTAAAGGCTTACAAATTACACATCCACATTCAGGCCAAAAATGTCACAAATAAATACTGTTTCACTTGTTGTGAATACACAGACACAGCCTATTTACTAAAACTCCATATATGGGTGTGATAATTCAGAAACTGAGAGAGTGTATCACAAAGTATACATTTGACATATGTATCATTTGTACATATGTACAGTCCACTTATTCAAATGTAAACATACTTTAAACATCTTGAATTCCAAGGCAGTGGCTCAGTACTCATTTTGACCAGGGAAAGCAATAGACTAACATCACTAGGTTGTGGATTCATACTATGAACTGACTAGATTTAAAAAAAAAAAAAAAATATGAACATTTGCCAGAAAATGTATAGACCCTCTGTGTGCTATTTTATTTGTGCATGACTTATGTGTACAATTACACATATTTAAATAATGTTTTAATATTTTATTTACTTATATTTATCTTTTTATTTAAATGCCATTTTCCTATGTCATGCTTAATGTCACTGCTCAGAAAGCATAAAAATGCTGAAACTAACTATAGAAGTTGTTAAACAATAAAAGTGTTCCACTTGACCTCCCTACAGAGAATTACTGAGTGGCTCTCACAAGTCATCTTTTAAAGGACCTACAATACGTACTCTGCCAGTGACAGAGAAACAGTAATTGCTGGGGGAAAAGGCTATCTACTTTTGTGCCCGTATCAAAGTGTCAGCCGAAAGAGATAAAAGAAGCTGACATTTAAAAAAAAAAAAGCCACAATCGAAAGCTGAAATATATTAAAACATTTGGGGTATGTAGAAATGAATAATGGGATGAATGACGTTACTTTATATGCTACAGTGTGATGATGATGACCTTTTGCTAAGTTGAAGCTTGATATATGGTATCCAGAAAATTGTAAGAATTTCAAAAAAATGTTTAACCCCTTAAGGACCAAACTTCTGGAATAAAAGTGAATCATGACATGTCACACATGTCATGTGTCCTTAAGGGGTTAAAGGCACAATCACAAAACAAGGTATTCCGGTTAATGTTCCGAAAGACATGTGCAGAAACACACTTTAACAATGAATTTTCTTGACCTATAAGAACTGAATGTAAAATGTAAATAATAATAATAATCTAACATGGTCAATGTCAGTTGTAAGCAGTGGTGTACTAAAAGGGAGGGGTGGGGAGGTGGGGGGGGGAGGGGCGGTCCGTCCCGGGTGCCACCAGGGCTGGCCAGGCTTGGGGTTCTGTCTGCTGCACAGGGCTGACTGTCTGCCTGTGATTGTGTGTGTGACTGTCTGTAACTGTGTGTATGTGTGACTGTCTGCCTGTGACTGTCTACTTGTGACTGCCTGTAACCGTGTGACTGTGTGCATGGGATTGTGTGCTTCTGACTGTGTCTGACGGTCTTCGCCCTGCAGTAAGTCGGCAGCCGGGATATGATATCAATGCGGCCTCGGGCGCAAGGGACCTGTGCAGGAAGAGCACAGAGATCCCAGCAGCAACCACTGACCACCATGGACTGAGGATCTACTCCAGCCCTTCTAGAGGAAGGTAGGGAGGCTGGGTGGACCTCTTAATTATTAAATGTGTGTATGTATGTAATGTTTGTGTGTGTCTGTGATTGTATGTGTGTGGGTCTGTGATTGTGTTTGTGTATATCTGTAAATATATATTTGCACACACACACAACCACAGATATACACACACACAGACATACATCTATTGTGTTATTGTGTGCATGTAAATGTGAATGAGTTTAGTAGATATCTCCCTTATTTGGTGTCCTTAAATATTGCAATACCACATAAGGATAACAAATAAGGGATTTATCTATTAAATAACTGAAATTAAGAAAAGTGCTATTTTAATTTAGATCTTTTAGCTGTTTAGTAGATATTTCCCTAAATTGATGCTCTTATGTGAGATTTCCATATTTAAAGATACCAAAGAAGGGTGATGTTTAGCAGATAGCTCCTTATTTGGCATCCTTAAATATGGCAATCCCACATAAGGATAGCAAATAGGGGAGTTATCTGCTAAACAACGAACAAAGTTAAAAGGTGTCAGCCAGCCCACATCAATAAAGCTGGGTGGCTCATGTGAATTATGCAACTGTGTTGTCAGATGCCAGCATGCAGAGCACAGCATGCTGGCATCAGACAGCCCATGGCAGCACATTACCCCACCGCCTAGTGAAAAGTTTTAGTGCTTCCTCCACCCCCCCATCTCCCGTGTTGACTGTGGTATCTTATGTGGCCCCCCCTATATATTGTTCCTAGAGTTGCCACTATGTCTGCATGTGTATCTGTGTGTGAATGTGTGTCTGTGTATATGTGCATACATCTCAAAATCTCGTCAACACTACACACAAATACACACATGCATTCAAACGCCAACACTACATACAAACACACCCCTACATTCACTCACACATACTCCATACAAAAACATGCTTACATTCAAACACACAAACACTGCTCTGTGCTAAATACAGTTTAAAAAAATGTGGTTGATTTTTTACATTTTAAAATAGGACCTGCCATGGGTGCCAAATGCTCCAAGTACGCCCCTGGTTGTAAGTAACATAGAACTCAATTTAATGTCACATGACATGCAGCAATATGCCAACAAACATCTTTTCAGGTATTTTTGCTGTTTCTTTACCTCAGTCAAAGATAAAACAAGATTCCTCAAACAGTGAAATCACTGTAACGGTTATATTGCTTAGCTATTTTTCCCTTCTCGCAGCCATACATAGAAAGCTCAAGAATGGCTATAAACATCCTATCATTAGTACAATGCCTGTCTATTTTACCCATTAATAGTTCACTGTGTATTCACAAATTTGCCTAAAGCCTCATTAAAGTTATGCACTGAAAAGTATAAAGCGTACATTAAAAATCATTGAATCGAGTAGATATGATGTGAATAGGACAAAAAAACTCTCAAAAAACAATTATATCTTGCTTATCATTGCACACATTGAAGAGATAGTTACCTAGATGGGAATTTCTCATAGCCACCCGTTTATCTATTCTGTGTGCAAAGTATTACTTAAGGACCTACAAAACTGGTGGAACAGCTCATGTTCCCTCAAACCTATAAAGTGGGACAGCTCCTGTTCCCTCACATTCCTTCCTCTACTCACAGACCGCTTGATAGCAGGTACATCCCCAATGGAAACAACTGCTGTACAAGAAAGTCACTCTAGGCTGGAGTATAGAAGGAATTTTACTGTCTGTAATATGGAAAATGACTCTCTAAAATTTACCCGCATCAGTTGTCTTTTTGTCATCTGCTTTGGAGAACTTAGCATTGTCATGTGTGCCCTGTACAGACCTTCTCCCTCAAGCAATTTGTTCCAATGGTCGTAGGGGAATACCTTGAGGTCCCAAAAAGGTTGAATATAGATTGACATTAGAGACTTCTTAAGTAATGTCTGTGTCCCTGAAGCAAGCAGAAGCACAGAATGTGTCCTCTAGATGTCCATAGGTAATTGATGTCCATCATGCTTCCTGAGAGGATGAGGCCCAGAGAGAAGATGTTAGTTCTAGCAATCCACGCAATCATGCCTTAGGTGGATGGCCCTGTCAGTCCTAGTGAACCGGATGTGAGAATTCTATTTCAGTGAGACAGGCGTCAAGTCTCACAGACTACAGCTGCTCTAGTGAATAATAATAATGTCTAGCAGGGGAAGTCATACCCTTAAGGGACATTATTTGCTCATGGAAACTTGCAACATTTGATCTTGTCTTTCAATAGTCTGTTTTGGTATGCTACATCCTTATGTTTTGCTAATTTTCTTTCCAGTATCCGTGGATAACAAAATACATATTTTTGCAAACTGTGCATTTTTATTTGATTTCCTTAATATGTATTGGGCCTTACCAAAAATACACATCAATCTCAAAGTCACATAATGCAAAAAATTGTGTCACACGCACACAAAAAAACAAAAAACTTATTCATAAAGTGTTACAGACTGTTATTAAATTATTAAAGTAAATGTAACGTAAAAGTTTTGTAACCTTAGTAAATGTCAATGCTCAGTATTATTGATTATAATGTATATTATAATGTATTTAAAGTTAAAGGAACACAGCAAGCCACACAACAAGCCACACAACATAATGCTATGTTTTTAATAAATAGGCCATGCAACTGCTCTCTTAAGCAATCCCCAGCCTATCACCTTCTCCAGATTGTCAGAGGGTACACTACAACACTTAACATGCAGACACAAATCCCCTTGTAGAATCAGACAGTCCTTAGATGCATGTATATCTTAGGATCACACCAGATCATTTTGTTAATACTTTGGACACCAATCCTATAGATGCAGATCTCTACTGATCAGCTCTCATAAACTGACTACTAGATCGATCGCAATCAACCTTTTTGCCCCCCCCTAGGTGTACATGAAAGTTACTGAAACATATATATTCTCATCAATAGAAAAGCAGGGCTTTTAAGACACCTGCTATACATATATATACATATGTATATATATATATATAAATATATATATAAATATATACGTGTGTGTGTGTGAATGTATTACACATCTTATAATATGAATAAAATAAAAAATATGAAATACAAAAATTTCTCTCCCGGCTAATCTACATTAATCTACATTAATTTCATTTTAATTAGTTCACCTAAAGAGAACTAAAACAAGTTAGACTCATGAATTTGACCTGGTTTTTGTAATACCTTATCAAGCTAGGATTTTGCCCTACTTTTATCTTTCACAAGTCATGTTATATGTATATGTATGACACTTTTAATTTTTTTGTCACCTATCAAAATGCATGGTATATTTAGTTTTTGGTGTTTTCCATACACAGACATTGCATTGTTTTGTGTCCAAGCTTATACACATACACGAAAGCCCCTGCTCTGTATCTGTGTACAACCTCTGAGTTTATCACTGCCACATATTTAGATTTAGAGATGTGGCTATGGCTGCATGGACAGAAACAAAAGTGATTTAACTCCTAAATGGCAGAGAATTGAGCCATTTAGAACCAGTCTGGTGTTCCACAGCAAGACATTGACATGCACCTTATACATTTTAGATGCACTTTATTAACTTTATGGCACTTTACATTCATTTGAGATTGTAAAGAATCATGTTTTTGCTATAGTTATATAACTCACAGTTGAGCACAAAGCAGAGTGTATATTAAGATTTGATTATGATGATCGATTGTGTCTATTGCTGTTCTCTTTGTGTTTACACGCATGAGTACAAGACGGAGGAAAGAGGAACTCAGGTTGCACCCGGAGTGGAACGCAGACGTACTTCACATTCCCGGAACACACGATTACATCACCAATACGGCATATGGAACTCACAGGTATTACCGGAGAATTCAGAACAGCTGAGTGAAATATTCAAGTAACGAATCAACGAACGGACAGAAGAAACACCCACTTGACCACCAATTAACTTTAACCCCTTAAGACCGCAGGACGTACCATGCCGTCCTTATTTGGGCGGCTCTAAACGCCGCAGGACGGCATGGTACGTCCTGGGCGGTCTTACCCCCCACGTGGCCGGCGGCACATGACCGCTGCAGATCGCGGTCGGGGGGCATGCCTGGCCCCCCAGGCAGCCCCCCTGTGCCTGGGGACCTCGGTCTGCAGCTTCCGATCGGTATTTACCATGTGTCAGCCGATTTTAAAATCGGCTGACACATGGAGCCGGCCGCATTTTCACTCAGTGACCGCGATCTGCAGACTATGATCGCAGGGAGAGGCTGTCTCTGCGATCTGAATGCAGAGACAGCCTCTCCCTGCGATCTGATCGCAGTGACAGCCTGTCACTGCGATCAGAGTTACTATGTGTCAGCCTATTGGCTGACCCATAGTAACTGCAGGCAGGATCCCCCTGCAGATCGCGGTGGGGGGCATGCCTGGCCACCCAGGCACTCCCCCTGTGGCCAATTACCGCGATCTGCAGGAGGTGATCACAGTGACAGCCAGTCACTGTGATCACTGATCCTGTGTGTCAGCCAGTGGTGTAAAATCACTGGCTGACACTGTCTCTGCCCCTCTCCTCCCCTATTAACCCCTGTTAAAAAAAAATTAAAGTTAAAAATAAAATATACTTACATCATTTATATATATATTATATATATGATCTATATATAATATATATATATATATATATACGCACACATTTACACATACACTAAGTGTATTTTAATATTTATATATATAATTATATATATATATATATATATATTAATATCAAAATACACGTAGAAGGATATTGATTAAATATATACATAATTATAATTATATATATATATATATATATATATTATAATAAAAAAATATGTAAATACGTAAAAAAAATTAAAATAAAAAAATTAATAATTAAAAATATATATGTGTGTAATTTCGTTCTAACTGTATTTTGATAATATATATATATATATATATATATAGATATAGATATCAAAATACACGTAGAACGAAATAATATATATATGTATATACCCAAGTATATACGTATACATCACTATATGTATACCTATATATAAATAAAAATAATAGTAAAAAAATTATATACATATATATACATATATATATATATATACACACGTGTATATATAATAATTTTACATATATATTTATGTAATAATTTTACATAATTAGGTCCTTTTATTAATTACAATTTGCAGGACCTGCCTAACAACCCAGGCCGAAAGTATAGAGAATTTAATTTGCTAGCACTATATTTAACCCTATAACTTTCCAAGACACTATAAAACCTGTACATGGGGGGTACTGTTTTACTCGGGAGACATCGCTGAATACAAATATTTGTGTTTTAAAACCGTAAAATTTATTACAACAATGATATCATCAGGGAAAGTTAAATTTATTGCATTTTTCGCACACAAACGGCACTTACACTGACGATATTTTTGCTGTCATACTTTTTACTGTTTTGAAACACAAATATTTGTGTTCAGCAAAGTCTCCCGAGTATAACAGTACCCCTCATGTACACGTTTTATGGTGTTTTCAAAAGTTACAGAGTCAAATATAAGGCTTGCGTTTCAGTTTTTTCACAATGAAATTCGCCAGATTGGTTACGTTGGCTTTGAGACCGTATAGTAGCCCAGAAATAATAATTGCCTCCATAATGGCATACCATTTGCAAAAGTAGACAACCCAAGGTATTGCAAATGGGGTATGTTCAGTCTTTTTTAGTAGCCACTTAGTCACAAACACTGGCCAAAATTGGCTTTCAAATTAGTTTTTTGCATTTTTCACACACAAACAAATATTAACGTTAACTTTGGCTAGTGTTTGTGACCAAGTGGCTACTAAAAAAGACTGGACATACCCCATTTGCAATACCTTGGGTTGTCTACTTTTGCAAATGGTATGCCATCATGGATGTAATTTTCATTCCTGGGCTACCATACAGTCTCAAAGGCAACGTAACCAAACTGGCAAATTTCAATGTGAAAAAACTGAAAAGTGTAACATGCTATATTTGACCCTGTAACTTCCCAAAACACCATAAAACCTGTACATAGGGGGTACTGTTTTACACGTGAGACATCGCTGAATACAAATATGTGTATTTTATTGCAGTAAAAGCAAACAGTATTATGACATTCACAGTTAGAATGTCACATAGAACTAAGAAAATTTTAAAAAATCTTATTTTCTCTCATTTTTTTATATTTTATTCATATTACGTTATGTTCCATACCTAAATATTTGATGTTAAATGAAAGCCCTGTTTCCCCTGAACAAAATTATATATAATAAGTGTGGGTGCATTTAACCCCTTAAGGACACATGACATGTGTGACACGTCATGATTCCCTTTTATTCCAGAAGTTTGGTCCTTAAGGGGTTAATATGAAAGAGGTAAATTATTGTTGAACAGACATATAGTCAAAATCTGTGGTTTGTTTACATTTTTTTTGGTTCACAACTTGTACATTTGGCTGCGGTCTTAAGGGGTTAAGAGAGTTTTCCATATATAACGGATGAAGGGGGGAGGGAATTCAGGTGGTGATTGTTTGTTATACTGCATTTTGTGATTATAATTGTAATTTTATTATACTAATACCCTGAAGAAGCTCTAATTATAGAACTAAACGCGTAGGACTATCTTTTTAATTATTATATTTTGGAAAGAATTGTACCTTTCATACCTTACCTGATTCCTGCTTCGTTCGGTTTCTGAAATTCCACAAGAGGAGGAGAAGGAAGGCCTTGTTTAGCCCCCCAACTCCATCGGGGGAGGCACCTTACAGGCGATTATTATTTCTACATTCTGTGAGTGTGCAATCTCAGAGTGTCATACCTTACTTTGCTAAAGGATACTACACTATTTTGTTTGTTTGTTTATATTTAATTTTAGGTATACAGCTGTATCCCATACACATTTGTCCATATTTAGATTTGCCAGTTTTGGTCTTTTCAGTTTCTAAACTTATTAAACTTGTTTATCTCACACATATTACATTATAGAATTTTTGTTTTTTTTCAAAGGATGTGCCAGCATAGGAAAATAAACCAATTTAGCTTAATTTTCAACCCCTGATTAATAGATTGCCAGCTCATTTATTTAAATTACACATAAAAAAGTAAACAGCATGGATATTTTAAAGAAGGAAGTTAACTTTTTGTTAGAAGGAAATGTTAACGTCTATTGAAAATCAGGTCACTTATAGATATGATTGGGGGACTTATGATAAGTGTTAGGGGTATCTGCATCCAAGATAATGCTTATCATTTTAAGGCAGGTGAAAATTTACATAACATGAATTCTAAACTCTTAATATGGTAATCTAGAGCCTTTAACCAAGAAATCTGAAACATACTTTATTTTCGGGTAGCACTCCAAATTTCTTAGTAATCTTTCAGTCTAATGCCTTCATTGACTAAAATCTGAATTCTCCATCCGGATTAACAAAAATAACCTGGAACGTTTGGACAGCAACATCTAGAAATTGTTCACAAGATTTATCAATGGTCACATTTTGCAAAGTTACCTCTGAATACTTTAAGTAACTACATGGCTAAAATCCAGAATCAAATGATAGAAATATGTAACTGAATGCTCGCTCACATTAATCAGAACTGGCTGTAAATTCAGTTCAACCAAATTTCTACAATTTGCTAAAGGACAATTAAACCTCAAGCTTCTATATTTAAAAAATATGTCATAAGCCGCAAGAGATAATCAATTCGTAGACAGAAAGGTTTAACTCCACATAGAGGAACATTATACCTTAACAATAAAACCATAAACATTTAGGTTATAAAATGTATTATTATGATTATTTTATAACTGTGCTATAAAAACATGCTAACCCTTTATCTACTGTCTGCTTGTTCTGCCAGAAGGCAAATTCAGGGAATTTCTGTAGATTAACCTGCAAAATGCAGGTTTAGTTATTTTGTGACTTTGCCTTCTACCAGATTTTTTCAGATTGCATCCAGTAGAAATTCAGTGTTTGATAAATGTGTGAAAGGCTGATTTGAAAGCAGACATTAGAAAGTACCGAATGGGGTATGCTCAATCAATTGATATGATGGAATTTCAACAAGATTTGCATTAAGCACATATTAAAATTGCAAGTCTGATTAAAATTAGGTTATTTTAAAGGAACACTGTATTTAATATAAAAACTTAACCTCATTGAAGTTGTTATAGTACATACACTAGTTCTTCATCCCCCCTCCTCCCCCCCCCCCCCCCCCCAAAAAAATGTATTGGTTTACTATTTAGAAGGCTTGGAAGCAGATCAAATCATGCCTTTAAGTCATCTGGATATAGAGCAGGGACTATTACTTTCAGGTCCTCATACAACATATCATGATGTCACACAGACATTCACAGTGCCATCACGTCTTGCCATAGATAATCATTGGGTCCAATAATTCTCTATGACAAGATTTTTGCTGGTGGATTGTGGTGAGTGCTCTGCATACGCCCACAGTCCCCAATCCCATTGGATTGGACCTTCATCATGGAGGCATGATGTCATCACTAGAGGAGGGACCATCCATCAGCACTGAGTGAGGCTTGCCACTTCAGTCAATAACCCTGTGTTAGTATAATGGAAGCACCAGTGCCAGTTATCAGAGGCAGAGTAATTTTATAGATCACCAGAGTGTTTTCTGTGATTTTATTTTGCTTTTTGGACACATTGGTCCTCACACAGGAGTAGGAATTGTTGTGACTCACTAACAGACTGAAACTGTTATAATGTAATCAGCAATCTGACAGTGTTAGAACATACAGTAACAGCAAAGTAGTCTAAGCAGGCAAGGTCGTCATACATTAGCAGATTTAGTGGAAAAGCAGGAAAGATAGAGCAATGTTTTGATCCCTTCAAAGATCTTTATCAAGCTTGATAAAGTTTGATCCCTGAAGGGATCAAAACGTTGCTGTATCTGTCCTGTTTTGCTGAAGTATGAAGTCTGCTGAAGTATGAAGACCTTGAGTGCCTGGACTACAGATGTTGAGAGTGCATATCCCTCCCTATTTTTGCTATTAGTGTTAGAACATACATCAGCCTGTCAACTGCTGTGGACAGTGACCCGAATGACCCGATGCTCTCTGCTTATAAAGACTACATACCTTTTACTGCAATAACAAGAGGGAGGACCGACAATCCCTGAAATGTCATCTAAATAAAAGATACATGCCAGGTAATGAAGTTAAGAGTTAAGAATGTATCCCATAAAAAAAAAAAAGAAAATACAAATTTTGGGCTGAGATGAATAACCGAGTTATGGATATAGAGACAGGTAAACACCGGAACAAAGTGATGGTTTAAGTCATCTTTGATCCACGGTTTATCAAAGAAGTTGTCTGTTCTAAAACGTAATTCCTGTGAAGCCGTCTTACTTTCTTAAAGCTCATCTGTTCAAGATATTGGCATGCAGTGTGCATGCATTTTATATTATGAAGCTCATTTATCAAAGTCTTCAGGCAGCAAAACTGAAACACTGTGACTCAATCAGATGTAGGAGAGGAAACAATTCTTTCCTTAAAAATTGAATTTTTGCCTTTGATAATCCTAGTTGTGTCCCTCACTCCAATTTGTCTTAAGGTATAAGTAAATATAATTAGACTTTTGCTGAGATGCTGTGAGGCTAACATTTAAATTGAGTGTTTGGAAGAGATAGTTTACAGAAATATTTCAATGTTAGCGTGATTGGACTGAAAATGCAATGCATAAATAATTTGCTAAGTAACTTAATTATGATTTTTATCACAGGCTATAAATGGATTACCTCCATGACACAAAATGTTGAGAATAATGGATACATAATCTGGTCAATTCAATTACCTAACTTGTAAAAAGGCTATTTAGCTATTTAAAGGTTCTAGAAAGCCTATTTGCATAATTAGGGAAATTAATTAATAAATCCATACATATCTAAGGCAATGCTATCTATTTATTTCCATTAGTATGAAAAGCATTCTTGATTACATTAAATATCTACCTGTTTTATCCCTGTGGACATAGGCTGCATGCTGTGCTACCATTCAATTCAATTGTCTGAACTATGATATAGTGGTATGAAAGGAAAAGGATAGTGGAGGCGAGATTTCAAAGAGCTATGATCTGTAAAGTGGTTCTGAGATAAATGCATTGACTACACTCTATGTATGTGTATATATGTCAAGCAGGAAAAAAAGAAACAGTGATCTCTGATTTGTAAACATGGACATTGCTTGACACAATTTAACCAGAGATTGTTTTTTATTTGCTGATTTTAAGTCCCTTCACTTTTCCCGTTTTATGTAAGACCCACATACATACCTCTTGTATGCACTATATTCTATTGGTTGTTCTAACCTCATTCAGGACAATTCAATGATATCCTGATAGTTATAAGATATTATCCTATAGGATATTATCATTAGCATGCATGAGTTAAAGTATAATTTGTGGGCCAGTATAACTATCGGCGTGCCTATTGGAGGAACATTTAATATTTAATAACAAAATGGAATATTGAAAGTGTAAACACTGTGCTCTTGTACTCTGATGTCAATGTGCTACAGCCAACCGGTCATTGCTTTATGCCAAAAAAAGAGGACTTTAAAGAGCAAGATGTAGAGCAGGGGTGCCCAAAAGGTAGATCACCAGATGTTGTAGAACTACATCTCCCATGAAGCTTTGCATGCCTTTAGCATCATGGGAGCTGCAGTTTTACAATATCTGGGGATGTAGCTTTTGGGTACCCCTGATGTAGAGTCTTGGCTCGAAAAAGGCAGTAAATAAAAATAAAAAATAAAAAAACAAGTCAAGTCAGAGGGCTGCTGCCTCTTTAGGAATTATGCTAATAACATAACTCTAGAAAACTCTTGTTCTTTATAACCTTTATTGAAAAATATGATCAATAATTCCTGGTGCAAATTGCATGATTTAAATGAGCAAATGCCATCCTAACCATACACAAATTCATAAAACGTACCAGAAAACCAGCTAAAATAGACAATCTGCCTGATAAGTCTATAAGTCTTCTGTACTTGTGACCTGAAGCGAATACACTAAAAAAACGAGTTATTTATTAGAGGAGAGTGATTTAACGTATTATAAACCAATAAGCTTTACTACCCTATAAAACTTCCCAATAGAGTTTAACAAATTAGTGCTTGGAATTGTGTCAGCAATGATATACAGTATCTCACAAAACTGAGTTTATTATTTCTTTACATGTGACAAAGAAAGTGTACAGCCTGTATAACAGTGTAAATTTGCTGTCCCCTCAAAATAACTCAACACCATTAAAGCAGCACTATAGGGTCAGGATCACAAACGTGTATTCCTGACCTCATTGGGTAAAACCACCATCTAGCCACCCTGTTCCCCTCATGCCTCTAAAAATAAAGTAAAATCTTACTTGAATTCAAGCCTGCAGCTGCATAGTTTCCTTTAGACCTGCCCACTGCCTGCTGACATAATCAGAAGTGGTGGCCTGAGCCAATCGCAATGCCTCCCCATAGGATTGGCTGAGACTGACAAAGAGGCCAGCACAATTAAAACACAGCCCTGGCCAATCAGCATCTCCTCATAGAGATGAATTGAATCAATGAATCTCCATGAGGAAAGTTCAATGTCTGCAAGCAGAGGGAGGAGACACTGAATGTTTGGATGCATTTTAGGCAGCCATGAACCAGGAAGGATCTCTAACAGCCATCTGAGGAGTGGCCAGTGAAGTTATCACTAGGCTGTAATGTAAACACTGCATTTTCTCTGAAAATACAGTGTTTACAGCAAAAAGCCTGAAGGTAATGATTCTACTCACCAGAACAAATTCAATAAGCTGTAGTTGTTCTGGTGACTATAGTGTCCCTTTAATGTCTAAGCCGTTGGCAACAAAAGTGAGTACAACCTTAAATGGAAATTTCCAAATTGGGCCCAATTAGCCATTTTCCTTCCCCAATGTCATGTGACTCGTTAATGTTACAAGGTCTCCAGTGTGAATGGGGAGCAGGTGTGTTAAATTTGGTGTTATCGCTCCCACACTCTCTCATACTGGTCACTAGAAGTTCAACATGGCACCTCATGGCAAAGAACTCTCTGAGGACCTGAAAAAAAAAATGTTGCTCTACATAAAGATAGCCTAGGCTAAAAGAAGATTGCCAGAACCCTGAAACTGAGGTGCAGCATGGTGGGCAAGACCATACAGCGGTTTCACAGGACAGGTTCCACTCAGAACATGCATTGCCATGGTCGACCAAAGAAGTTGAGTGCACATGCTCAGCGTCATATCCAGAGGTTGTCTTTGGGAAATAGACGTATGAGTGCTGCCAGCATTGCTGCAGAAGTTGAAGGGGTGGGGGATCTGTCTGTCAGTGCACAGACCATACGCCGCAAACTGCATCAAATTGGTCTGCATGGCTGTCGTCCCAGAAGGAAGCCTCTACTAAAGATGATGCACAAGAAAGCCCGCAAACAGTTTGCTGAAGACAAGCAGACTAAGGACATGGATTACTGGAACCATGTCCTGTGGTCCAATGAGACCAAGATAAACTTATTTGGTTCCGATGGTGTCAAGCGTGTGTGGTGGCAACCAGGTGAGGAGTACAAAGACAAGTGTGTCTTGCCTACAGTCAACCATGGTGGTGGGAGTGTCATGGTCTGGTTCTGCATTAGTGCTGCCAGCATTGGGGAGCTACAGTACATTGAGGAAAGCATGAAAGCCAACATGTACTGTGACATCCTGAAGCAGAGCATGATCCCCTCCCTTCAGAGACTGGGCCACAGGGCAGTATTCCAACATGATAACGACACCAAACACACCTCCAAGATGACAACTGCCTTGCTAAAGAAGCTGAAGGTAAATGTGATGGACTGGCAAGCATGTCTCCAGACCTAAACCCTATTGAGCATTGGTGGGGCATCCTCAAATGGGAGGTGGGGGAGCGCAAGGTCTCTAACATCCACCAGCTCCATGATGCCATCATGGAGGAGTGGAAGAGGACTCCAGTGGCAACCTGTGAAGCTCTGGTGAACTCCATGCCCATTAGGGTTAAGGCAGTGCTGGAACATAATGTTGGCCACACAAAATATTGACACTTTGGGCCCAATTTGGACATTTCCACTTAGGGGTTGTCAGGATCGGGACAGGGATCCAACACGCAGAGTACAAACAGTAGCCAGATACGTATACCGGACCTTAGAATGGCCGGACTAACGTAAGTAGTACAGTAGGGAATGGTCAAAGACAAGCCGAGGTCGAGGGTAACAGAAGACAGGTAAGCGAGAGACAAGCCGAATCAAGGGTAACAGAGATAAGCAGAGTAGAGCAAACAAGCCGGGTCAAAACCAAAAGGGATAACTAGAATACACGAGCACTGAGTGACTAGAACAAGCTAGAACCACGACATGGCAATGAGCTAATGAAAGAAGCACTGTTAAATGCCCTGTTCAGATAAGTAAACACGCCTCCGAGGCGTCCTGATTGGTCCTGAAGCAATTGAGTGACAGGTCGTTCCGGGTTAGCGTCCTGACGTCGAGTTCCGGACGTCATGCTATAAAAGGGAGTCACTCCCTCGCGGCCGGCTTTGCATGACCGGATAGACCGCGAGGAAGGGGGAAATCAGACCGTCCGGATGGATGAACGGCTAAGTCTCTACCTCCTTCGGAGGTAGAGACCTCAGGTACCCTGACAGTACCCCCCCTCTCAGATACGCCCACCGGGCGGAAGGCACCAGGACGAGAAGGGAAGCGAGAGTGAAATGCCCTGCGGAGACGGGGAGCATGAACCTCCTCCTGAGGTACCCAACTTCTCTCCTCAGGACCATATCCTTTCCAATCGACCAGATATTGTACTCTCCCCCGGGAGATTCGAGAATCGACGATGGAATTGACTTCATACTCCTCCTGACCCTCCACCTGAACAGAGCGAGGAGGGGCGATCGTGGAGGAGAATCTGTTACATACTAGTGGTTTTAGCAAGGAAACATGAAATGAGTTAGGAATGCGTAAGGCATTAGGCAAAGCTAGACGATACGCAACTGGGTTAATTTGAGTCAGTACCCTGTAAGGTCCAATATACCGAGGAGCGAACTTCATGGAAGGCACTTTTAACCGAATGTTTCTAGTACTTAACCATACTCTATCGCCTGGAACAAACACCGGTGCTGCCCTTCTACGTTTGTCAGCGTGTTTTTTAACCAGCATAGAATTGTGCAGAAGAATTTGTCGAGTCTGGTCCCATAACTTCCTTAAATTGGCAACATGGACATCCACCGACGGTACCCCTTGGGAAGAGGGCTCCGAAGGAAGAATGGAAGGATGAAAGCCATAATTCATGAAGAAGGGGCTAGAATGCGTAGAATCACAGACGAGATTGTTGTGTGCAAACTCCGCCCAAGGAATCAAACCGACCCAATCGTCCTGGTGTTCAGAAACGAAACAACGTAAATATTGTTCAACCTTTTGGTTGGTGCGTTCAGCAGCTCCATTGGACTGAGGATGGTAGGCAGAAGAGAAATTCAATTTGATGCCTAGTTGAGAGCAGAAGGATTTCCAAAAACGGGAAACAAATTGGGAACCTCTGTCAGATACAATTTGGGAAGGTATCCCATGTAAACGGAAAATCTCCCTAGTGAATATCTCCGCTAATTCGGGCGAAGATGGGAGTTTAGGTAAGGGAATGAAGTGAGCCATCTTAGTAAATCTGTCCACCACAGTGAGGATAACAGTCTGCTTTTTAGAGATAGGCAAATCAACAATGAAGTCCATAGCCAAACAGGACCATGGCTTTTCAGGAACCTCTAAAGGGTGCAGAAATCCGCATGGAAGCGAATGGGGTTGCTTGGTCTTGGTACAAACCTCACATGCCCCGATGAATTCTTTAATATCTTTACGTAACTCAGGCCACCAGAAATCTTTAGAGATCAGAGCATACGTCTTGCGAATGCCAGGATGTCCAGCCACCTTGCTGTTGTGGAAACAGCGTAACACCTCTAGTTGGAGAGTGGCAGGAACGAAGTGTCGATCCCCAGGAGTCTGTTTGGGCGCAAGATGCTGAAATTTCATGATCTCGGCAAGCAACGGAGAGTGAATCCTGAGATTCGTGTTAGCGATGATATTACCCTTAGGAACTATGGAGGAAAGGACTGGTTCAGTTATAGTGAACGGTTCATATTGACGAGACAAAGCATCGGCTTTAGAGTTCTTAGACCCAGGTCTATAAGTAAGTACATAATTAAAGTGAGTGAGGAACAAGGACCAACGAGCCTGCCTGGCAGATAAGCGCTTAGCCTCCCCAATATAAGACAAGTTCTTATGATCCGTTAAAATAGTAACAGGGTGTAATGTCCCTTCTAGTAAATGTCTCCACTCCTTTAAAGCCTTAATGACCGCTAACAGTTCCCTGTCGCCGATGTCATATCTGCTTTCAGGGCCAGATAATTTCTTAGAGAAGAACCCACAAGGGTGTAACCCCTAACCTTTGAGACAGAACAACCCCAACTCCCGTCTCAGAAGCATCGACCTCGAGTAAGAACGGCAGAGTCGTATCAGGGTGGACTAGAATGGGAGCAGAAGCAAAAAGTTCTTTGAGAGTCTTGAAAGCAACAAGAGCCTCCGTAGACCAGGTCCTAGTATCAGCCCCTTGTTTGGTCATATTGGTAATAGGCGCAATGATAGAAGAGTATCCCTTAATGAAGCGCCTATAGTAGTTGGAAAAACCAATAAACCTCTGAATAGCCTTGAGTCCTTTGGGCAAAGGCCAATCTAAAATAGATTGGAGTTTGTCAGGATCCATTTTAAAACCTTCCCCGGAAATCACGTAACCAAGAAAGTCTATCTGAGACTGATCAAAGCTGCATTTCTCCAATTTACAGTATAAGCCATGTTGCAGAAGTTTGTGTAATACCTTTCTGACTTGTCTATGGTGAGTCTCAATCTCCCTAGAGTGTATCAGTATGTCGTCCAGGTAGACAATAACACAATCATGTTGAAACTCCCTAAGTACCTCATTAATCAAATCTTGAAATACTGCAGGAGCATTGCAAAGTCCAAACGGCATAACTGTGTATTCCTAGTGGCCATACCGGGTATTGAACGCCGTCATCCACTCGTGTCCATGCTGGATTCTCACCAAATTATATGCCCCTCTGAGGTCTAACTTGGTGAAGATTTTGGAGCCCTTAAGACGATCAAACAACTCGGTAATCAATGGGATAGGATAAGCATTTCTGATAGTTATTTTATTCAAGCCTCGGTAATCAATACAAGGTCTCAGCGTGCCATCCTTTTTCTTAACGAAAAAGAACCCAGCCCCGGCAGGAGAAGAAGACCTCCTAATGAATCCTTTCTCTAAATTCTCACGAATATATTCCTCTAGAACAGAGTTCTCCTGAACAGATAAAGGATATACATTACCCCTCGGGGGCATAGTCCCAGGTAGAAGCTTAATTTTACAATCAAATGACCTGTGTGGAGGTAAAGAATCGGCATTCTTCTTGTCGAATACTGCCTTTAAGTCTTGGTACAGGAACGGTATCTGTCTTTCTGTGGACTGAGTAGGACTACCAGGTGTGTTAATATTAGCCAATGGAGAAACCTTGCGTAAACACCTCTCCTGGCAGCTCTGACCCCACGAGAGTATCTCCCCTAATTCCCAATCGATAATAGGGTTATGTCTCTTTAACCATGGATACCCCAGAACTATGGGAACAGAAGGGGACGAAATGAGCATAAGAGATAAATTCTCCACATGTAGGATACCAACATTTAAGTTAATGGGTATAGTCTCACGAAAGATAACAGGGTCCAGTAGTGGTCTACCATCTATGGCCTCAACGGCCAAGGGTGTCTCCGTTAACTGGGATGGGAAATTGTGTTTAGTGGCAAAGGCTTGGTCGATAAAATTCTCAGCAGCTCCGGAATCTATCAATGCCATAGCCTTTACTACTTCCTTCTCCCAAGTTAAGGAAACTGGTAGCAGAAGCCTGTGATCTTTATAATTAGGAGTAGAGGACAAAATAGAAACACCCAAGGCCTGTCCTCTAGAGAAACTTAGGTGCGAGCGTTTCCCGGGCGGTTATAACAGTTCGAGAGTAAATGACCTCTGGCTCCACAATACATACATAACCCCTCCCATCTCCTGTGCTGTCTCTCCTCCTCAGAGAGGCGGGTATAGCCTATCTGCATAGGTTCAGGAAGCAGAGAGACCGTGGAGTCAGGGCTTGGAAATGCGGGGGCTAACCTAAAGGAAGGTCTCCGGTTCCTCTCTCGAGTGTTCTGTCTCTCTCTTAAACGTTCATCTATACGAGAAATGAATGAAATTAAATCCTCTAAATTTTCAGGAAGTTCTCTAGTAGCAACCTCGTCAAGGATTACATCTGATAGCCCATTCAAAAATACATCCATATACGCCTGCTCATTCCACTTGACCTCTGACGCCAGAAACCTGAACTCTAGTGCATAATCCACAAGTGTTCGGTTCTCCTGTCTCAGGCGCAACAGTGATCTGGCTGCATTAACCTTTCTACCTGGAGGGTCAAACGTTCTTCTAAAAGCAGCTACAAATGCGTTATAGTTATATACTAACGGGTTATTGTTCTCCCATAGTGGGTTGGCCCATCTCAGAGCCTTCTCAATGAGTAAGGTGATAATAAATCCTACCTTTGCCCTATCTGTAGGATAGGAGCGAGGTTGCAATTCAAAGTGGATACTAATTTGGTTTAAAAAACCACGACATTTCTCAGGAGCCCCACCATAACGTACTGGTGGGGTAATGCGAGAAGAAGCACCTACTGTGGCTACCTCTAGGCCTGAACTTACAGGAGAGATAGGAGTAGTACGTATCTCCTCTGGTGGGTTATTGGCACGAGATAATAACGCCTGTAGCGCTAGCGCCATCTGATCCATTCTGTGATCCATGGCTTCAAACCTAGGATCAGGAGAAGCAAGCTGACTGTTTGTACTTGCAGGATCCATTGGCCCTGTCGTAATGTCATGATCGGGACAGGGATCCAACACGCAGAGTACAAACAGTAGCCAGATACGTATACCGGACCTTAGAATGGCCGGACTAACGTAAGTAGTACAGTAGGGAATGGTCAAAGACAAGCCGAGGTTGAGGGTAACAGAAGACAGGTAAGCGAGAGACAAGCCGAATCAAGGGTAACAGAGATAAGCAGAGTAGAGCAAACAAGCCGGGTCAAAACCAAAAGGGATAACTAGAATACACGAGCACTGAGTGACTAGAACAAGCTAGAACCACGACAGGGCAATGAGCTAATGAAAGAAGCACTGTTAAATGCCCTGTTCAGATAAGTAAACACGCCTCCGAGGCGTCCTGATTGGTCCTGAAGCAATTGAGTGACAGGTCGTTCCGGGTTAGCGTCCTGACGTCGAGTTCCGGACGTCATGCTATAAAAGGGAGTCACTCCCTCGCGGCCGGCTTTGCATGACCGGATAGACCGCGAGGAAGGGGGAAATCAGACCGTCCGGATGGATGAACGGCTAAGTCTCTACCTCCTTCGGAGGTAGAGACCTCAGGTACCCTGACAGGGGTGTACTCACTTTTGTTGCCGGCTTAGACATTAATGGCTGTGTGTTGAGTTATTTTGAGGGGACAGCAAATTTACACTGTTGTACAGGCTGTACACTTACTACCTTACATTGTAGCAGAGTGTTATTTCTTCAGTGTTGTCACATGAAAAGATATAATAAAATATTTACAAAAATGTGAGGGGTGTACTCACTTTTGTGAGATACTGTAACTATGTGGTAATACAAACCATTAGGACAGCACAAATCCTGAATACATCCCTCAATAAATAACACTCCCCTTTTTTACCCTCTTGCAATCACGGCTGCAATTACATTAAAAAATAAAAAGAATAAAAGAATACAAGAACACAATATGTATTATTATTATTATTACTTTTTAATAAGGCTCTAACACACAATTCTGAGAGGACATAATAAGCATTGCTGCCCACTCCTAGTTATATTTACTGGACCGCTGTAGTTTTTTTCATACACTCAGCCAGTTATTGCAGCTTGAATGAATTTCATTTGTCATGTCCTTAATTCACAGTGCAAGGCCAGGACAGGCCTGAGACATTTTTAGTGATGTGTATAGCAACCTTCACTGAAACCATTAACCCCCTCAAACTCATGACATTTGGATGCTGTGATTCATCTTCTAATAAAAAATAAAAAATCTCTCATTTCTTTGCCTGTGAGGGGTTCTGTACCTTACTTGAGATTAATTGTGTCATAAATTTGGAAATCCTGAAATATATGAACACACACCTATGTACTCAAAGTTACACGTGGTCCTTTTAGCTTTGCAGACTGAATATGTCTAAATTTGCTGAGTCTGACTGAATTATCCTGTCCTCATTAACTATTAGTCAGTCTCTAAAGTGGCGGCCATGACTGATTATCTCCAAAGTCCTTCTGGTAGAATTTAGGTGTATCTGAAAGGGGTCAGTTTATCGGGAAAGAAACCTCGAACACCAGACCTTGGTATCCAGAACTTTCAGAGCAATATTTTCACAGCATTTAAAAGCAGCAAGAGGAAGCCTCAAAGTTATGGCCACGTAATATTATCCCAGCAGCAATCAGTTCAGACATACTCCAAAGTGCGGAGTTTTTGAGAGGTTTGTTATATACTCTAATAGAGAGATGGTGATGTTTTTTGACATATGCCTGCCCTCTATATTACGTCCTTTCCTCTCTATCCATGAACACCCTGAAGCTGATGGGGGTTCATGGCTAATCTCAATGGAATCGCAATGCATAGTTGTAAACAATCACATTCTGCACATACAGGTATTCAAAACAATCTCGACACACTAGTTAACTAATAGAGGAGTGTGCCGCAGATATATTTTCCCTGCACCTCTTGGCGACTGGCACTTGGGGGGAACCAACCCCTCCCCTTATGTAGTCTAATGGTAGTAGTGGTATACTACTGATCTTTTTTTCTTTTTTCTTTTTTTGCATAAGGTAGCTTTTTCGAAAAGCAACTATATGAAATAAAATCCTCCCCACCTCCCCCCCCCAAAAAAAAATAACACTTACATCCTCCAGCCTCCTCTGTAGAGTTCAAGGCTAAAGAGACCCACATCCAGAGCTGAAGCTCCTAAAGCCTCCTTAACAGCCACCCGTCCAGAGTTGCCTGAATTTGAACTGAATTTGGCTTGTAACAGAAAACTTTAACCCCTTAAGACCGCAGCCAAATGTACAAGTTGTGATCCAAAAAAAACGTAAACAAAACCTGGCATTTGCGCTATATGTCTGTCCAACCGTAATTCACCTCTTTCATATTAAATGCACCCACACTTATTATATATCATTTTATTCAGGGGAAACAGGGCTTTCATTTAACATCAAATATTTAGGTATGGAACATAACTTAATATGAATACAATATAAAAAAATGAGAGAAAATAAGATTTTTTAAAATTTTCTTAGTTCTATGTGACATTCTAACTGTGAATGTCATAATACTGTTTGCTTTTACTGCAATAAAATACACATATTTGTATTCAGCGATGTCTCACGTGTAAAACAGTACCCCCTATGTACAGGTTTTATGGTGTTTTGGGAAGTTACAGGGTCAAATAAAGCATGTTACACTTTTCAGTTTTTTCACATTGAAATTTGCCAGTTTGGTTACGTTGCCTTTGAGACTGTATGGTAGCCCAGGAATGAGAATTACCCCTGTGACAGACCCCTTTTGGAGTGACAGATACCATCTCGGAGAATTGCCGTTGTATGTGGATTATTGTGGATTTCGGGTACTTGTGGATCCGTACGGTACACACCGCCACGTGGAGAGAACAATGGGTCGCGGCCATTTTGACCGCATGGACTAATGACCGAACACTCACGAACTTTCCACACGACGAATTTCAACCTTACCGATAACGTACGCCCATGCTGGTCGACAGATCCAAAGTACCGAAATAAAGACACCGGATCCAAGAGAGAGTTTTTGTTTATGTTATATGGTTCCTGAGTAAATGGTGCAAACGTGTATCTAGCGAACGGCCCAACCGATCTAGGGGATTTTCACGTATATTGTTCCCTTAGATCTCCGTTCCCTAATACACGTAGCACATTGTATTTTCGTTATATATTGTGTGTGTTATTAAACCTGTAATAATTGTAAAATATTCTGCCCGGTACAGTGGGAGTGACTCCCACTGTAAATGTATTATCTCCTCCAGATACGGGGAGGAGTTGTTGTACGGCATAAAAGCCCGAGTTGCAGAATAAACATTATTCCTACTTTGACCCTCAACACAGAGTCTCGTCTCGTGCTTGGAGGGGATGGCTATTACTTGGATTCGTAATTACTGGGAACCTGTTATGCTTTAGCTGACTTCATCTTGAGGGGGAAAGGACACCTTCTCAGCGGCGTAAACCCCTACTACATCGGGGTGCCGCTACAACCCCCATGATGGCATACCATTTGCAAAAGTAGACAACCCAAGGTATTGCAAATGGGGTATGTCCAGTCTTTTTTTAGTAGCCACTTGGTCACAAACACTAGCCAAAGTTAACGTTAATATTTGTTTGTGTGTGAAAAATGCAAAAAACGAATTTGAAAGCCAATTTTGGCCAGTGTTTGTGACTAAGTGGCTACTAAAAAAGACTGAACATACCCCATTTCCAATACCTTGGGTTGTCTACTTTTGCAAATGGTATGCCATTATGGAGGTAATTCTTATTTCTGGGCTACTAAACGGTCTCAAAGCCAACGTAACCAATCTGGCGAATTTCATTGTGAAAAAACTGAAACGCAAGCCTTATGTTTGACTCTGTAACTTTTGAAAACACCCTAAAACCTGTACATGAGGGGTAATGTTATACTCAGGAGACTTTGCTGAACACAAATATTTGTGTTTCAAAAAAGTAAAAAGTATTACAGCAAAAATATTGTCAGTGTAAGTGCCGTTTGTGTGCGAAAAATGCAATAAATTTCACTTTCCCTGACGATATCATTGCTGTAATACATTTTACGGGTTTGAAACACAAATATTTGTGTTCAGCGATGTCTCCCGAGTAAAACAGTACCCCCCATGTACAGGTTTTATAGTGTCTTGGAAAGTTATAGGGTTAAATATAGTGCTAGCAAATTAAATTCCCTATACTTTCGGCCTGGGTTGTTAGGCAGGTCCCGCTAATTGTAATTAATTAGGATACCTAATTATGTAAAATTATTACATAAATATATATGTAAAATTATTATATATCCACGTGTGTGGATATATATATGTATATATATATATGTATATAATTTTTTTACAATTATTTTTATTTATATATAGGTATACATATAGTGATATACTTAGGTATATACATATATATATTATTTCGTTCTACGTGTATTTTGATATCAATATATATATATTAATATCAAAATACAGTTAGAACGAAATTACACACATATATATATTTTTAATTATTTTTTTTAATTTTTTTATTTATTTTTTTTAACGTATTTATATTTTTTTATTATAAAATATATATATATATATATATATATAATTATAATTATGTATATATTTAATCAATATCCTTCTACGTGTATTTTGATATTAATATATATATATAATTATATATATATAAATATTAAAATACACTTAGTGTGTGTGTATATATATATATACATATATATATATATATATACTTAGATCATATATATAATATATATATAAATGATCTAAGTATATTTGATGTGTAACCGTAATTTATTTATTTTTTTAACTAATATTTTATTTTTATTACAGGAGAGGGGCAGAGACAGTGTCAGCCAGTGATTTTACATCACTGGCTGACACACAGGATCAGTGATCACAGTGACAGGCTGTCACTGTGATCACCTCCTGCAGATCACGGTAATTGGCCACAGGGGGAGTGCCTGGGTGGCCAGGCATGCCCCCCACCGTGATCTGCAGGGGGATCCTGCCTGGAGTTACTATGGGTCAGCCAATAGGCTGACACATAGTAACTCTGATCGCAGTGACAGGCTGTCACTGCGATCAGATCGCAGGGAGAGGCTGTCTCTGCATTCAGATCACAGAGACAGCCTCTCACTGCGATCATACTCTGCAGATCGCGGTCACTGACCGCAGGGGGACTGCCTGGGGGGCCAGGCATGTCCCCCGACCGCGATCTGCAGATTAAAAATGCCGCGGCTCCAGTTTAAAGAAGCAATATTATATGCATTTAGAAAAAAACAGATTAATACAGAAAAGTTTGGTGATATCAAGATATTTCAGGACTTATCTTTCTACACTAGACAACAAAGAAAGAAATTCATGTCAGTTACAAATACACTAAGAAATTCAAATATCAAATACTCCTGGATCTACCCCTGTAAAATAAAAATTATCACAGAAGGAATAACTGAGATATTCACGACTCCATACCAGATTGAAGAATGGATAAAGAAGAAAGAGAAATAACTCAATAAAGAAGGCAAGAAGAAGAAAAAAAAGGGAAGAGAGATGAGGGGGAGCGAGAGGGAAAGAAGAGGGAAGAAGGAAGCTGCTGGAGATCATCAGAAGAAGAAAAAAATCAGTTGACCCAAAGACATTTAGAAACTTCTAAAGGACGCTGAAATATATAAAAACAAAATATTTAAAAGCACAAAATAGACTGTACTCAAAAGGAAGAAAGCAACTAGAAGAAAAAGGGGAAAAAAAGAAAAAAAAAACTTCTGGACTTAAACCTCTCCTCTCCTTTTTTTTTTTTTTTTTTAAGTGGGGAAAAGCACATGATATTAAGTAGGATATATTAAAATTTAAGAAGAATGGCGCACTCAGAAACACAACTTGCACACTGACAGAAAGAAATAAAATGAATGATAGAAATATTGTGATATACACAGAGATAGCATAAGATGGAATCCACAGTTAAAAGGGAAAAGCGAAGGGAGGGAAAAGTAAAGGGAAGAGAAATTATAATTGGCCACTTTTTTTTTTTTTCTCTAAATTAAGATTTAGGCAAAGTAACTCACACGATATTAAATGGGAAACATTAAAGTCAATGAAGAGGAAATGGAACACTTAGATATATAATCTGCATAATAACAATTAGAAAGAATTAAAATACTCAAGGCACTTTAAATCACAAAAGAGGTGTACCAATTAAAAGAGTACTGAAACACAATATAAGGTGGAGAGGAGAGGGGAAAAAAAAGGGGAAAAAAAAGAGAATGAGAGGTGTGAAAATTAAATGTATATAGGAGAGGGAAGGAGAGGGGATTGGGAATAGAAGAGAAGTATAGCAATATAGAAGTGTCGTTTTGTTTAAAAGCTATAAGAACAACAGCGAAAAATTAAAAGGGTCTAAACGACTAAAAGAAACAAAGAGATGAGTTTTTCCAGATTAGTAGGAAAATAAGGTAAAAGGGGGAAATAGAAAATAACCTAATAAGAAAAAGTAAGATAATCTCCAGAGTATTTTTTCTTTTTTTTTTTTTTTTTTCTCTCCCTCACCCTCTTTCGACCCCTTATCCCTCTCATCAAGGAAAAAAGCAGAGTAAAAGTAAATACTTTAGAGAGTAGTAGGAAGAGAGGGAGTGATGAGTGTTGAGAAGAGAGAGGAAAAGGGAAAATGAAAAGTCTCAGGTGGGTTCCTCCAAACCCGAGAAACAGCCTCCCCTGCTGTAACCTGGAAAAGGTTATTAGTGGATAGTAAGATCCACTTAGAAAAGTGTTTTTTGACTCTTTTTAGAGTCTTGGAATGAGTGGAAATATACTCCAAGTGCTGAAGATACTTGTAGATATTTTAGTTATGTATTGTAATGTCAAGTGTTTGTCAAGTGTTTGTATTGTATTGTATTGTTCACGAGAGCTCAGTAGGTTAATTAAAACAAAAAAATCTTCGGAAAATGGTTAAAATAATTACGTTAAATATTCAAGGTTTAAATATCCCCCAAAAAAGACAAGCTTTCCAAGATTACTTAAAAAAAGAACAGGTTCAAATTGCCATGATCCAAGAGACACACTGGCGTAAACAGGATGAAAAACAATGGAATAGCAGGTCCTTCCCCTTAAAAATTTGTTCCTCTAGAGAGGAGGGAAAAAAAGGAGGAGTAGCAATATTTTTTGCAAAAGATCTAAAAATAAACATAAAATACATGGAAACAGACTTGGAGGGGAGATATATTATTTTAGTAGTCACAATAGAAGATGAACTTTTCACCCTAATCAATGTATACTTGCCTAATAAAAATCCCGTATGCCTATTGAGAAAAATATTAAATAAGGTTGAAAAAGTAGCAGTGGGAATAAAGATATATGCAGGAGACTTTAATAGTATACAAGATCCATCATTAGACAAGTTCTCTGGAAAAAAAAAAATAATAATTGGGATAAACAAGTATTAAAAAACGCAAGGAACTTTAGTAATGTGATAAAAAGAGAAGGTCTATTTGATATATGGAGACTTAACAATCCCACAGTAAAAGAGTTTACATTTTATTCATGGCCCCACGATTCGTATTCTAGAATAGATCTTATTTTTGGGAATTTAAAACTGATAGAAAGAATACATAAAATAGAAAATAAAACAGTAATATGGTCAGACCACAATAGCGTGTGCCTGGAATTAAAAAGCAATAGATCTAAGTGCTGTAAGTATACAACCTGGAGGTTAGATGAATCAATACTGGCAGAAAAAGAATATAAAGACTATATAGATAAAATGACTACTTGCTATTTTGAAGAAAATAATAACGGACAAGTGGAGAATGATACTTTATGGTGCTCATTTAAGGCAGTAATAAGGGGACATTGCATAATGCTCAATAAATTAAAGAGGAAAAAAAAAGGTGTAAATGTACAAGATCTCTACATTGAATTATATAATTTAAATAAAATAAACAATGTAAAACCAAGAAAGGAGAATCAACTAAAAATAGAGAAGATTAAATCCGAGATACAGGAAAAAATTTATGAAAAAATTAAAATAAATATGCATAAACTTAAAATTAAATATTATCATAAATCCAATAGAGCAGACAAAATCATGTCGAATATGTTGAAAAAAAAAATACATCAAATAAGGTTGACAAAATAATAACTAATGATATCATCTCCCTTCTTCCAGAACACATAGGGAAAGCATTCAATGAGTATTATGCCAACTTATATAGTCAATCAACAATCACTTCTTCAGAAAAAATAAAAAGATATATTAAAACAGCAAAATTGAATAAAATAACAGAAATACAAGTAAAAAAGTTAAATAAAGAAATTACAGATGAAGAGATCAATATAATAATAGATAGATTAGAAACCTACAAAACCCCAGGCCCAGATGGATTTGGAAACAAATTTTATAAAGTAATGAAATCACAACTGATAGGTCATTTAAAAAACACCTTTAATACTGCAGTTAAAAAGGGCAGATTCCCAGAAGAAATGCTCAAAGCAAACATTCTACCTATATTGAAACCAGGGAAAGACCCAACAAAAGTACAGAGCTATCGGCCAATATCATTAATAAATGTAGATGTAAAGATATTCTCTTCTATTTTGGCCAGTAGATTAAAAGAAATAATAAATCAAATCATTCATCCTGACCAAACAGGTTTTGTCCCAGACAGAATGTCAAGCAATAACATCAGACGTCTGATAGATGCATTAGATACATCAAAGCGTAAAAAAAGTCCCATGCTGATCCTGTCTTTAGATGCCGAGAAAGCCTTTGACAGGGTCAGCTGGGACTTTATGAAGCTTACCTTAGAAGAAATGGGCATACAGGGATGGCTGTTTGACGCAATTTTGGCGCTATATAAAGATCCAATGGCGAGAACAATTGGCCCGGGCATATGCGCAGACTGGTTCAAACTGAACAACGGAACTAGACAAGGCTGTCCACTGTCTCCCCTATTGTTTATATTGACAATAGAAGTATTAGCTAATAGAATTAGAAACAACGAAAACATCAAGGGATATACAGTAGGACAGAGAGAATTGAAAATTTCCCTTTATGCTGATGACACCATTCTTTTTCTAAATAACCCGTCAACATCAATAGCAAACGCAATGGCGGAAATTGAAATGTATAGTTCAGTATCAAATTACAAATTGAATAAAACAAAATCAATAGCTATATACAATAATATATCAAGTCAAGAAATAGATCTTTACCAAAAAACCTATAACTTTATAAAAGCTAAAACGTTCTCATATTTAGGAATAAAAATATGTAAAAATCCAAAAAATATTATGCGAACTAACTTTATGGACCTCTTAAAAGAAACTAATAAGAATTTGAAAGAATGGAGAAAAATAGAAGTATCTTGGGGAGGAAGAATTAACATCTTGAAATCATACGTTCTACCAAAATGGATTTACATTTTTAGAATGATTCCTTTAAGCATCCCGAATGAATGGCTGACAATGGTCAATACTTCCTTTTCTAGTTTCGTATGGCAAGGAAAGAAACCCAGAATTAAAAATGGAATATTATCAAAAGGACTAAAGAAGGGAGGTTTGGGATATCCAAACATAAGAAAATATTATGAAGCAGGGATCATAATGCATGCCATGACTACCCAGATAAATCAAAATAAAGAGGAAATATGGTGGTGGTCAGAAATAGAATCAAGTCAATTAAGCGACTCCCTAAGCCTAGTCTGGAAGAATAAAAAAGACAACTTCTTTAGATCATATATTCTAGACCAGATTATTCCAGTCTGGCAAAAGATAAGGAAGAAAATTGATTTAACCAATAAAATATTTGATTTCCAAACAATAGACATAATAGAAGCAAGTATAGAGAACATCTCCTTAAAAACATGGAAGGAAAAGGGAATAAATACAATAAAAGAACTGATTAAGGAGGGCAAAATTAAACCATATAAAATATTGATAGAAGAGTTTAAGGTTCCTGTAAATGAAGTATATACCTATCTTAGAGTAAAACACTTTCTGGAGAAAGCTGAGATAGTAAAAGATGGTAAGATGTATGAAATTTTAAAACCAATGTTACATCAGAATAAAAAAAAGCAAATGTTCTCTAGGTGTGTTAGAATGTTGGAACAAAAGGAGGACTTAGCCCTCCCCAATGTTATAAAAAAATGGAACATGGAACTAAAAATAAATATAGAAGTAAATGAATGGTTACTTAATATATAAAAAATCAGTAAATTTGTCCACTCCTTTATATTAATAGAAACACACTTTAAGTTAGTTAACAAATGGTATATGACTCCAACTAAAATAGCTAAATTTGATTCATTCAAGGATGTGAAATGCTGGAGGTGCAGAGAGGAAAAAGGAGACTACATTCATATGTGGTGGTCCTGTAGACAAGTGACTGCTGTTTGGCAGTGGG